>NW_026067964.1:7051991-7165882 GCF_014885135.2 Alexandromys fortis
GGCAGACTCAGTGCCCGGGAACACTGGCCAGTACAGCCTGGTATCCATGTTCTCTCCCTCCCCTTCCCTCCCCCCCTCCCTCCCTCCCTCCCTCCCTCCCTCCCTTCCTTCCTTCCTTCCTTCCTTCCTTCCTTTTATAAAAACTAGGCTCTAGTCCTGGCTAACTTGGAATTCACTCTGGAGACCAGGCTGGCTTCATGCTCAGAGCTCTGCCTGCCTCTTCCTCCTGAGTGTTGGGATTAGAAGTGTGTGCCTCTGTGCTTGGCAGTTCAGTTATTTTCTTGATTTCAGAAATAACATTTTACCTTTTTCTCCTGATACATTCTAAAATACATTTTTAATACCTAAAAATCCCAGTCTGGACCTGTACCTGCTCTATAGAGCCCCGTGAAAGGAAGAATAATGCTGTGGTTGTGCTCTCTCTCTCTCTCTCTCTCTCTCTCTCTCTCTCTCTCTCTCTCTCTCCCTCCCTCCCTCCCTCCCTTTCTTTCTCTGTACGTGTAACAACAGTAACAACAGTGCCCCTTAACAACAGTAAGGGCGCACATTCTTCATCAAAGTTAGAGCAAAGTAGAACATGTTCCTATTGTTCTTCTGGGAACACTTCCCTAAAGCCTGAAGTATTGTCACCTTAAGTCCACAAACCAACACAATACTTTAAAAACCAGACATCATCTCTTTAAACTGGCAGCTTTCTTTCAATCTCACAGGTTTCTGAAATCCCTTCTCAGCTCACTGCATTTCCTACCCATGAATGAACATGTGTCCGGTTGCTGAGAGAACCCTTGAGCACCCAACTATTCATGCTCCTGGGACTGCTTTGTTTCTGGTAAAGATGTATATGTCACAGTCATAGAGACGAAAGTTCAGCATCACAGGGGTCCCGACAACTCACATATTAGCATATTAACCTCCCACACACTGTTGATTCATGTAGTTTCCATATTGTCTCCATGCTTAAAGCACCATAACTGTGTGCTGGAAGCCTTGATACCAGGAAGCTCAAATCTTGTTTGTGGTACTGAGGATGGTTTGTGGGAGACTCTAGCTCTGCAACTAGCCCTAACCTTTGAAATTCAGCTCTCTGACCCTCCCATGCTCCGCCAAAACTACGTACAAGTTATAGATCCAGTGATTATTATTCAGTCGTACCAACAGGCCAAGACACTGTGCTCTAAGTAACCGGTGATGACAAGACTGTAGAACGTCACTTGTTTTCAAACGTTAGGGTCCATGGCATTGCCCAAGTGTCAGTAGCTCTGTAGAGATGCATGTGTTTAATAAGAGTGGCTGAGCATTTTCTAGAAGTTTATGGTATTGTAGTCCTGAGTCTAGTTCCTGGAGTGTTTCAATGATACCGTTAATAAGTTCAAGACAAGGGCACAGCGGTTCGTGTCCTTGTGCTGAAACCGATGTCCTGAGTTTGTTCCCTAGACTCCACATGGTAGAAGGAGAGAGTCAATAAAAACTAACTCAAACAAGTTGTCCTCGGGTCTCCAAATACGTGGCAGGTATGGTGTGTTTGTTCTCATATCCTCCTCCATATACCCTGTAGCGCATATGCGAATATATACACTAGAAAAGAAAAGCCAACCAAGCAATAACAAGCCCAACAGACCCCAATTTGGGGTCTAGATCCATGGCTTGAAACTGCTCCTGAGTGTGGGACGTCATTGCACAGAAATGCCTGTAGCCTAAAGTGGCATCCCATGGGAAAGCCAAAAGGGCATGAGTTCAAATCCCTTCTCATTTCTCTGCTCACTTGTTATATTTTGATACATGAATTAATACATTTGATAAGAGGGCTTCTATTGTTAAATGAGGTCCAAAACTGATAGCATCTTCTAACTCCTGTGATCCAGGGTGACCCAAGGGGCTCTATTCTCCCAGTCTTTAGAGGATCCATCCCTTTCTATTCCAATTCAGAAATAACCTTGACCATACGATGTTTTGTATTCTAGCCCAAATTTCTAGATTTCCTGTCCAGGGTACATTTTCCTCTGATTCTTCCTCTGTTTCCAGATTTCCCCTTCCTCACCTCTGGTCATTTCATCACTCCTTCATTTTTCCCAAGCCTATTTGGTCAGGATTGTCCCCAAACATGTCCATGGAGCTTTTGGGTGTCTCACAGGATGCTAACACAAAGCTGTGGTTGACATAGTTAGGTTAAGACGTAGGGGTGCATATGGGCATCTTGACTCACACCTTTATTCCCAGAATTCTGAGGCAGAGGCAGGTGGATTTCTATGAGTTCAAGGCCAGTGTGATCTACATAGTGAATTCCAGGATAACCAGATAGACCTTATGTTAAAAAAAAAAAAGAAAAGAAAAGAAAGAAAGAACAGAAAAAGAAAAAGAAAAGGGAAAAAGAAAGAGTTGGGGCCAGTAGGGGACATTTTCAAAGCACACAAGCACGCCACCGATGTGAAACACTACCTTTGTTAAGTCCCTTCTGATCTTTCTTCAGACCAGCCTTCCTGCTGCAGCAAGCAGGCTTGGCCCCCTCCGGTTAGCTTTGTTTCTTTATACTTCTAGCTTCTGCTCACTTGAGTTTCTTTTTTAGGGCAGACAGTGGAACTAGAAAACATCAAAACGGGCAGATCTCTTACTAGAATAGACATCTTTTATAACTGTCTGAGAGCAAATATACCCTCCTTATCTCGGCCTCTTTTATCTCGCTCAGTCCCGGACCTCACAGAACTAAAAGGTGCAGTCAAGCGATTCCTCATACTCAAGGACTTTCTTCTCCCCAAGATGGATTTGGCTGTTACCTCTTCCAATGGTTTAGAATTCCCTTTGCACCCTCCTTTAATGGATTTTCACAGAGGCAGTGAGTAACTAAAAAAAAAAAATCTGTTCTCGACCCAAGTGAACCTCCTAGGCTGTGCTGAGCTACCTCGATACCTTGAAGGATTTTACTCCTTGGAAGACGTTAAAGAGAAATGACAGCCTGCATGGCCCTGTGTGGCTTCGAGGATCGCCATAACTGGAATGGGGAGGAGACAAGGACACAGTAAAGCTTGTCCCTGGTGGGCTGTGCTCACTCTGGGGGAGGGTGCCAACTACAACAGCAGCCTGGACCCTTAGCTCATTTATTTAATGCACTGGAATCGAGGAGCTGCGTTTACTGTATATGGTTGAATGAGGATGCAGGATTAACTGATTTCTTTGGAATTCTGTTAGGGCAAGGGTCACCTGGAGGAGACAGCCGTGGCTGCTAGTTTCCACACCCATAGCCAGCCCTGGTACTTGGACCAGAGAAAGGGTCTTCAATCCCTCTGAGTCTCAGAGCTTCCCCCAGGGAAGGTTTTCCACTCCCACAATCCAAAGCATTAGGGTCCTTGACATGAGCGTGTTCATGTCAACCAAACGTTCACGCAGTATTCATCTACTCCTTAAACATAACTCAGGGCGTCCTTCATACCCCTCAGGAGTCCACGTGTTATTCAGGTATTTAAAAACTTCAGGGAATAACTACGAAAGGAGGAAGAAAGAGGAAATGGGAAAGGAACACCACGGTTAATTCATTCAGCGCACTTACTGTTGCTGACTGTGGCTCAGGGGGATGGGAATCATTATATCAGAGAGGTTGCTCTTCAGGTGTTTGTGTGTTGTGCTTCTCAACATACAACAGGTACTTCCCAAAGGCTCCCCAGGCTGGCCTTTGCTAGGTCTCAAACCCTGCAGAGAACGGTCCAGAAAGGCTTCCTGTAAGCCGAGAGATGAAAAGGCACCCAATTGTCTACATCTCAGCTCTGTCCAGAAACCTTGTGGCCCTGTTCACCTCCTGCTTCAAAAGGAGCAGCTCCCCTGCTGCCTGGTTGCTTTAGAACTCCTACCATTGTATCCCTTTGTGCTGAGAAACCTGCTCACCCTCCTGACAAGACAGCACCCCCAAAGATAGAGAAATACAGGCTCATAGGGTTTCTAGCATTTCGACTGCACCATTTTGTTGCTCCAGGGAAAGTGAGATGATGTTGTCACCCAGGTAGGTGGTTGACCCAGCAGAACCTCAGAGGTATCCATACATGTGTGCCAGGGTGTGTACATTCCTTGTGTATAAATATGACTTTTTAATGTATGTGCATATATGAAATATGTATGCTCAGTGGGGTTGGGAGAGTAAAGGGTCAGAGTTACCACTATAGTACAGGGTTGATTTTCCCACTGAAGATCCAGAAGTTAGATTTGTTGGTGTCCTACAAATTGTCACAATCCATGGGTCTCACCCACATTAACCAACCCATGAAAACTGCATAAATCAAAATGCTGATGTGGGATTCCCCTCTGTATGCTGGGCATATCATTGGTTAATAAAGGAACTGCTTTGGGCCTATAGCAGAGCTATAGGGGGACAGAGCTAGGTGGGGAAAACTAAAGTGAATGCTGGGAGGAAGAAGGTGGAGTTAGAGAGAAGCCATGTATCCCTGCCAGAGACAGACACCAGTTGGAATCTTGCTGGTAAGCCACAGCCTCGTGGCAATACACAGATTACTAGAAATGGGCTAAATTAAGATGTAAGAGTTAGCCAATATGAAGTTAGAGCTAATGGGCCAAACAGTAACTTAAATAATATAGTTTCTGTGTGATTATTTCGGGGCTATGTGGCCGGGAACTAACTAGTGGCCTCCTTACTACAGAATGCCAATTGTGTGGCTTGTATAAAATCAAATGTCCAAAGTAACTACAGAACACATACCTGTTGGTCAAAGCATTGACTCTGTAGGCCCCCAGGCTCTGTCACCTGTAGTCTCACAACTTGGTTTGGTGCTGGACTGTACACTGCCTCAGACCGCCTTTCCTTCAGTGTCCACATACCCTAAAGAACTAGCTTATGCTCACACTGGAAGCCCCAGGCTTGATGAAGGCTGTGCAGTGGTTAAGACAAGTTAAGTGGATGATCTTCATGGCCGGTGTTACTGACCCAAGTAGCCACAGGCCCAGATACATTTGGGTTTACTTGTTTCTGTTCTTTCTATCCTGGTACTGGGATCCCCTGAAAACCTCGTGTTTTGGGGCATTCCTATCTCTTCTACCCGAGTTCTCACATTCACAGTGATCTGTTTCTTAAAAATGGCCTTAAATAGAGACCCCGGGCTGAGTATGAAACTTGCACTTGCCTCTCATGCAAAAGATCCCAGGTTCAATATCCTTGCACCGAAAAGACAAAATGTTACTTCTTTACTCAGTGCATGCTTGGTGTGAGGTTTGGGGCTCCTGCCTCCTACTTTGGATGTGAACAAGCTCATGTCTGTCTCTTTGACTATTGCAGAAGATGGAACACAGTGTATTATGTGCAAATCTTCCTAGCTTATTAGTCAGAAGGAAGCGTCCCTGGGAGATGTCATGTCCCATCTCACTGTCTCTCACTTAGATTGACTACAGGTGGGCTGTAATTGATGTGAGAGCACTGCTCAGAGCTCAGCTCCTGGCATCTCCAAGATCTGAGGTTATGGCTCTTCTTCAGAGCTCTTTGGCTTTGGGTAAACTTTAGCCTCGCTTACAGACCTCACTGTAAAAATATAGGATTAGTCACAGGTATCATGTCAGAAAGTTGCTCATGCATGCACATAGCAAGCATTTGCCAAGTGTAAGGAACTAGGAACTATGGTAGGTACCCAGGGGCATGGAAGTCGTCAAATAGACAGGTATTCTTTTTATTTTTATTTTTTTTTATTTTTGGTTTTTCAAGACAGGGTTTCTCTGTGGTTTTAGAGCCTGTCCTGGAACTAGCTCTAGTAGACTAGGCTGGTCTCAAACTCACAGAGATCCGCCTGCCTCTGCCTCTGCTGGGATTAAAGGAGTGCGCCACCACCACCCGGCTAGACAGGTATTCTTATTCCCATGTTCTAGAGAGGAGCGATAGACAGTGTGCTGGTTTGAATAAGAAACGGTCCCTAGAGACTCAGGCATTTAAGCACATAATCCTCAGTTGGTGGCGTTGTTTGGGGAGGTAGTGAAATCTTGCTTACGGCCGTCCATCTGCTGGGGGTGGACCTTGGGAGTTCATAGCATTGCTCCATTTTCAGTTTACTCTCTCTGCTTCCTGTTCTCGGTTGAGGATGTGATCTCTCAACTCTTCCACATTTATGCACTCTCCTTCCGGAAAACTCACATAAACCCTGTAAATGGCCTTGTGGTGTTTATCACAGCAGCAGAAGGGTGGCTAAGACAGACGGTAAAGGGGATAAATTAGCAACCTGTTTAATATCAGAAAGTGATACATGCTATAAAGAAAAATAAAGGATAACCGGGATGTTATGACAAACAAATGGAAAATGCACATTATATATGTGTGTGTGCATATGTATGTTTATTAGAGTGTCCAGCATAAATAATACAGCTGTTCTTGATCCAGCTACAATTACAGAGCACAGTGGACCCCTCAGAAAACCCCACGTCTCTGTACTTTCGCACGTAATCAATCACACTATCCATGATCCCTGTAATCCTGAAGAAAACAAAGTATTTTCCTGGTTCTACTAACTATAGAAATCTAGGAAAATATTTTGAGCAGAAGATAAGTTTACTTCATCATCCCTCAGAGATAACCAGTGTTTGTGTTTGACAAGTATTATCCGGGGCTCTTCTTTTGGACACATTTTTAAAAATGCAAATAAATTTGTGCCTACCACTGTGCTCTCGGCCATACGCCTCCCCCAGCGGCCATGGGCTCACATGTCTGTGTCACTGCTTGGACACAGCCCACGGAGAAGATTCGGTTCCAAACTTCTCAGCTAGTTCTCTTGCTACACATCCTTTCCATCCCAAGTTACTTTTCTAGAGAATTCTTTTCTGATGAAGGTACCTACCCGATTGCTTGGCCTGAGCATGTATTGGATTTGTCATGGGAAACTAAATAGTGTTTCTATATTTACATGAATTTTAATTGCTTTTCATAGACCCATCTGGGGAAGAATAAGTAAAACACTGTCATGGGATAGTTCCATGCCAACTTTTTTTTTTTTTTTTTACAGTCTACTCAATGTGATTGATTTCAACTTTCAACTTAAGTGATGTATTTCACATCTATCATATCAGGATACTATATTGGTTTCCGTTAGATTGTCTTAATTAGGGTTTCTATTGCTGTGATGAAACACCATGACCAAAAGCAGCTTGGGGAGGAAAGGGTTTGTTTGGCTTATACTTTCATATTATAGTCCATTGCTGAGGGAAGTTAGGGAGAAACTCAAATAGAGAAGGAACCTGGAAACATGAGCTAATGCAGAGGCCCTGGGCTAGTGCTGCTGACTGGCCTGCTCCTTGTGAATTGACTGCTTTCCTATACAACCTGGGAGCATCAACCCAGGGGTAGCACCACCCACAATGAATTGGGCCCTCCCACATTAATAATCAATCAAGAAAATGCACCACAGGCTTTCCCACATCAGATGGGAACATTTTCTCAGTTGCAGTTCCCTTTTCCAAAATGACTCTAACTTGTGTCAAGTTGACATAAACTAGCCAGGACAAGAATGAAGAAGAGTAAGATGTGATCCTTGCTGTAAACTGATGTTTCTTTCCCAATGCTGGCTGCCAGTCTGACTACCTAGTCCCAAATAACTGATTTAGAGGCTGAATATTAATTATAAATGTGCAATCAATAGCTCAGGATTATTACTAGATAACTCTTACATTTTAAGTTAACCTATATTCCTTATTTATAATCTTCCATGTGGCAGTACCTTTGTTAGCATGGCACATTTATCTCTCCTGTTCCCTCTCAATTTGACTTGGCAACCTAACTTTATCCTGTTCAGTTACTGGCTAGTCAACTTGTTTATTAAACTGATCATAGTGACATATATTCTCACAGTGTACAGAAAGATTATTCCATAGTACCTTGCCCTCAAAGAGTCCATGGCAGACACACAAGTATCTGCAACACAACATATGGATAGAATTACGGAGGTTCAGAATGGGGAGACCTTGTTGACACAGCCATCAAAAGATGGGAATGTCCTATATGTGATGAAAACCAGGGGCGATGAGAACAAGACATGAAAAAGAGGTGTATTTGTGGCATTGGTGCCTCATGTATGCTAGACTGGGACTCTATCACTGTCCTACCTCCCAACCAAGAATCAAGAAGGTCTAGATAGGGCAATATTATGAGATAAACACATGTGACCAATGTTTTGGGGAACTGTCCTCTTCAGCACAGAGAGTACATAAGGAAATAGACAACAGGCTCAAAGGGTACTTTGAGC
The DNA here is from genome assembly GCF_014885135.2 of Alexandromys fortis. Classification (NCBI taxonomy): domain Eukaryota; kingdom Metazoa; phylum Chordata; class Mammalia; order Rodentia; family Cricetidae; genus Alexandromys; species Alexandromys fortis. Next base: position 7,060,205 of record NW_026067964.1, read on the forward strand.
CCAAATGGTAACACTGTTTTTGTTTGGTTGGTAGTGTCACCTCAGCTCCCTAGGGACCCTTATTCACAGAGACTGGAATGTTTGTTTGGGGGCTTCACCCCAGCTCCTGGCATCCATTTCGGAATGTTGGGTGGAAAGTTCCATTTCAAGCGGACTTGGCTGGGAGTTGCCACAGTCCAGACTCCACCTCCAAAAGAGCCCACCAAATGGGCGACCCCTCCCCAGGGAGGGTTGAGACCACTCCCATAGGCTATCTAAACTGACCCCCAGAGAACGAACATGTGGTCTCCCCTCTTCCCACTCCATGTTTTCCTGGGTGGCCGCCCAGGGGCGCTGGCAGCCATTAAACTTGGGCTTCTTCTAATTTGATCTGATTTGGTCTGATTTGGATTATTGAGTCAGTGGGTAAGCTTATGGGGTCGCAAAAACAAAACAAAACAAACAAACAAAAAACAGTTTTCACTTGGTTCTAGCTTGCAGCAGGGTTAAATAAAGATCTCAGGTATGTGAATGAGGAGGAGGCTGTAAGAGCCATTACAGTTGTGGTTGCCAGAAGGCCTCACAGACATAGTGACAACATTCTCAAGTAGAATACACTCGAGGAGAAAGGAAACCAGCAAACAGACTCCAGACCATTGTGCTATGGGATCTATAGGTTATGGGGGTGGGGGAATGGGGGCAAGAGCAGAGTCACTGACCACTTGGGATTCTCAGGCGTCTCCTAAGTCAAGAGCAAAGGACTGCAGTGTGGAGAGAGAGTGGTTTGGTTGGAGATATAATTGAACTCGGGACGAGTACAGTCCTCTTCTCTGTTAAACCCCAGACTCCTGGGCACGCTCAAGGCCAGGGGAATGTATTCTGGAGTCTGCACTAAATAACTCACTCTCTCTGTGCAATCGAAATGATGTAATCCAACCTTCTCTTCCTTGAGTTTCTCCTGCAAGACTGTGACACTAATAGATCTCCTCCTCCTAATCCGCGCTGTGGCGAGGAATGGCATTTGAGATGCTCCGTGCTCTTAGCACAGAGTCTGCTGCATAATAAGACGAGTTAGCTTATGTCATCACGCTGAGTGACAAGAGTCCTACAAAATCATCCGAAGGGACAAATGATTTTTTTTTTTTTGTCTCTTTGCGCCCTTTTAAAATTTATTCAGGGGAGAAGTTCTAAGTGAGAATGTAGGTAGCAGAGCTCAGAGAATTTCTGTGATCTTTCTAGGAGAAACGTCTAAACTGAGGCCCAACAGGACTGACTAAAGGCTGACCAGTTAGAGCCGACAGCACGCCAGGGTGTGGGCCATCTGCGAGGCCCTGTGGGAGGTGGCTGTGATAGTTAGCCCTGACCATCCACTTCTGGGTGTGCCTGGGAGGATTTTCCAGACAGACAAGGATTAGCTAAGGGGTATGGGCGGCTCTATTTCTTAGTCTAAGGACCCAGCTGTAATTAAAGGGATGGAAGAGTGTAAATTCAGACACTCCCTTCTGTTTCCTGGCTTCCAGATGAGGGCTGCTCAGTGCCACCAGGCCTCTTCCCACCGTGATGGACAGAAATCTCTGAGATTGTGAGCCCGAATAAACCTTGTTTGTCCCTCACACTGTCTTTCTGTTGGGGGGGGGCATTCTTATTTCACAGCAATCAAGGGCGTGACTAATCCAGTGACTGGTGGGGTGTCTTTGGAGATGTCTGGGAAGAGACCACGAAGGGAGCGATTGTGTGGGCAGTTTTGAAGGTACCCATAGTGAGTGGTATTTTCTCTGCACAGGTCAGGCTTCGGAAGAGGCCTCACACCAAGAGAGCAGGAAAAACATACTGCTGACAGTGTTTTCTGAAAAGATTACTGTTTCTTCTTGAACACCATTTCACTTTCTCATAACTTAAAACTACCAGACACCAACTTCCTGCTTATCACCTCTGGGAGATTCTAGGGCTCCCTTGAAATAACTCTTGGGCTACAGGTCAGTGGGAGGTAAATGGTTCCTTTTGTTTCACAGACAGAAGTGCCAGAATTTGCTCCTGAAGGGTTCTCTCAGAGGGAATGGCAGTGGAGAAGGATTGAAGGCCAGGGGTCAAGAATTCTCCTGAGCGAGGTGATACACTCAAGTCTGCTCAAAACACGAGCTACTTCCAGGGTGATTTTCTTCAGAAGTGATGATAAATGATACCTTCCGGGAAATCAATTCTGCCTTGAACTACGATTTACACTGTCTGTTACTTCGCCTTCTGTTAGTGAATTAAACTCTAGCCAAGCTTTTTTCTTGGTTTGCATTTTTTCCTTAATTATTCTGAGCTAAGCTCTCCCCCACGGAACTCCAGAAAGATGGATAAAATATGCGTTTGTGTGTGAAGCAGCAGCGACAGACACCTACACAGCAAACCCGGCTGTGTGGGACGCCGCCTTTCTCGCAAGTCATTTCAGGTCAGAAACACCTCTGCTCCCAAAGGTCATTCAGAGACCCCTCCCCCCACCACACACACACACACACACACACACACACACACGTGTGCACACGCATGCGTGCACATGCACAGAAAGAGAGAGACACACACAGACACACAGACACAGAGACACACAGACACGCACACACAGACACACACAGACACACAGACACACACACAGACACACAGACACACACAGAGACACACACAGACACACATACAGACACACACAGACACACACAGACACACACAGACACACACAGACACACACAGACACACACAGACACACACAGACACACACAGACACACACAGACACACACACAGACACACACAGACACACACACAGACACACACACACATACACAGAGAGACACACACACAAACACAGACACAGACACACACACACACACAGAGGCCTCTCTATGCATTTTAGGAGTGTCATGGAGCAGTCTCGGTGCTGTACCCTCTCAAGACTAGGACCAAGGCTGTTTTTCTGCCCCCAGAGGAGTATGGGATACCAAGGATTGTCAGATTATTTGGTCCAACAGGAAATCCAATGCATTATTTCCACAGGACTTGGAGTTCAAACTCAGAGGAGTTGGCTTCATTATCATCTCATTAGTAAAGATCGCTTTAAGAGATGGCTCAGCGGTTAAGAGCAGTGCATGCTCTTCCAAAGGTCCTGAGTTCAATTCCCAGCAACCACATGGTGGCTCACAACCATCTGTAATGAGGTCTGGTGCCCTCTTCTGGCCTGCAGGCATATAAGCAGACAGAATACTGTATAAATAATAAATAAATAAATAAATAAATAAATAAATAAATAAATAAATAAAAATAGCATTAATGCTTATCACTGTGGGACACTAGGAGGCAGCAAAGAATTTCAGTGACTAACTTGGCAAGCTACCTGTATGCCACAGACAGATTAGTGGCATGGTGTTTGAAGGTGGTTTTTGTTTGTGTTTTGTTTTGTTTTTGGCCTGTCCCTTCTCACATACAGATGCAAGGAAGGCCTCAGAGTGTCACAGACATCTTGGCATCCTGAAGATAAAGTTCACACCCTGACCATCATTATGCCTGGATTGTGGAGTCCCCCAAAACCCTTCATGAAGACCAGGTTCCATATGTAAAAGCAAAAGTCTTTATTCAAGCTTGAAGGTAGACTCTCTGTGTGCCCAATGCATTGGCACAGTCAGAGTCTCGAGCTCAGTGGGGATGGGGTTTTTATCATAGCAGAGGTTGAGGTGAGGGATTTCTAAGGTTCATGACCCCTGATTGACTGACATTTGTCTAGGGGTGTCCTGATGAAGGGAGATGGGTGTGTGCTGGGGTAAGGGACATCAGACGCTCCAATATACAATGGTTGGAACATTAGGTATTTCCTTTGGAATGTTAGGTACTTTCCCCTTCAATGGTCCTGTCATGGGTAGTGCCTGGGTGGTCTCTGTTGAGTTTGTCATGGTTGGACCCTACAACCGTAAGGGAACACAAAGGCTTCTAAATGGTACTTTGGAGACATGGCTCTGGTTCTCCACTTCCTATTGTCTGAGAGAAAGAATGAAAAATTATGATGGGCTTTATTTGCACTGCTATGTCTGAATCTGAACTATTCCACACAGGGTCATGTGACTGGACACGGTTTCAGCTAGGATATGCTGTTTTGGGAGGTGGGGCCTGGCAGGTGGAGGGTCAGTTGAAGAACTGCCTTTGAGGGTTAGAGACCAACCAGCCTTGCTTCTGCCCATAATCTACTTGGTGGTTGACTGCCATGATGTGACCAGCTGCCATGAATTGAATCTCTCCAGCTGTCATTTCTTCCCAGCCCTGATGGGCTGAAATATCTTGAAAGCAGGAACCAATAGATAGATAAGTAGATAGATAGATAGATAGATAGATAGATAGATAGATAGATGAATGGATAGATGATAGATAGATAAAATGGATAGATAGATGAATAGATATATAGATGATAGATAGATAGATAGATAGATGAATGATGGATGGACAGATAGACGGATGATAGATAGATGATAGCTAGATGGATAGATGATAGATAGATAGATGATTGATAGATAGATGATAGATAGATAGATAGATAGATAGATAGATAGATAGATGATGGACAGACAGATAGATGATAGATAAATAGATAGATAGATCCTGAAAGCATGAATCAATAGATAGATAGTGTTTAGTTGGAAGTGTCACCCCAGGTCCTGGCATCCATTTTGGAACATTGGGCAAGAAGTTCGATTTCAAGCCCTTCTCCCTGGGAGTTGCCTCAGTCCAAACTCCACCTCTGAGAAAGCTCGCCAAATGGTGACCCCTCCTCAGGGAGGGTCAAGACCACTCCTGCAAGGTATTTAAACTGCCCCCCACCACGAGAATAAACACATGGTCTTTCTGGTTTTCCTTGGTCTCCCCGATTCTCCTTCCCCACTCTCTGTGTTTTCCCTGCAGGAGCCTCCAAAGCTGCACCCAGCTCTGTTCAAACTCTGGCCTGGGCATTCCAGTAGCTTCACATGTCACATCCTTGCTGTCAGTTGGCGCTGCTGCTTGGTTCTTATTTTAAGTGGATGAATATGGAGGGGACCACACTGTCATCGCTCAGATTTACATCTTCCTCACAGTTATGCAAATTGAGCACCTTCACAAGATGCATTCCGCACCTGCATCTTAAGAAGCATTCTTGATCAACTCTTGCTCATTTTCAACACTTCGCTTCTCTTTTTACTGGAATTTCCGTGTGGATTCTAAATGAGAGTCTTTCCTTGGATATGTGCTCGTGAGCATTTTCTCATTTCTGCAGCTTCAGTTTCCAGCATCCTAACTAATGACATTTTATAATAAGTGAATTTTTTTATATCTTGGTAAAATTCAAGGTCTCTTTTTCCCTTTATGGTTAGAGGTTCTTATACTCAGTTTAAGAAAGTTCTGCCTATTGTATGACCATGGGACTATTAACATATATTTCTTTTTAAAAGTTGTTTTAGTTTTCACATTTAGACTATGTTAATGTACTTTATCTCATGCATATTAGGCTCATGTTATATTTTTTTGTGTATGGTGTGAGGCAAAGGTCAAAATAGATTTTTAAATTATGGGTGGGAAAGACCCAACCCTTATTCATAAAAGACGACTGCTTGCTTCCTCCTCCTTCCCTTCCAGATTTATGTATGGATGTTTTACCTGCATATATGTCTGTGCACCATGTGTGTGTGTCTAATATCGACAGAGGCCAGAAGAGGGTTAGGGATCCCCTGGAACTGGGATTACAGGTGTCTGTGAGCCACCATGTGGGTGCTGGGTATCAAGCTCAGGTCCTCTAGAAGAGCAGCCAGAGCTGTTAGCCTTAGAGCCATCTCTCCAGCCCATAACTGCCGCTGTGAATCCAACGTGCCCTTCCTTTTGCCACAAGTACGGAAGACGCTTGATCGTTCTAACTTTATTTATAGGTGGTTCTGGGGCTGAATCCAGAGCTTCCTGTGTGCTCGGCAAGAGCTCAACCACCGAGCTATATGCATCCATTGTGAATTATTTCCTACTAGAAGAAGCCAGAGACTAACATTGGCGTAGATTATGAGTTTGTATATCTTTACATTTTCCTCCATATCTTTAAGTCGTCTCAAGAACAAAGTTTTAAATATGTGTCTAATAGTCTACCACAAATATGTGCAATCATTTTCCTGATTATAATAGATGATTCAAAGGTCCTATCCTTATTAATAAATATTCACACACACATTTTATTACTTCCTTTAGGTAAGTTCCTAGAAGTGGAATTGTGGGTTAAATGCAGGAATGTGGATGCGGATCTGGCTTAACGGAAAGAATGCTTGCTGTGTAATCATAACGACCTGAGTTCAGAACTCAGCATCTATGTCAAAAAGCTGGGCTTGGCCACATACATGCCCAGAACCCCGGTGCTGTGGTGGGGTTTGAGGAGGAGGAGGTGGAGACAGACAGATGGCTAGGGTTGCTGAGCCCCACCAGCATGGCTCCATGTCTGTTGAGAAACCCTGTCCCGGGAGAAAGATAGAGCTATATCCCCCTCTGGCATGTATTCCCCCCCCACGTGTGCATACATCATACATGTACCACACACAAATACACACATGGAATTTTAAAAATTCTTGATAGGAACTGACAAACCAGCGCAGAGTTAAACCCCAGCTGAAGGGACAGGTGGTCTGTGCATGTTGAAGTCTCTCACTCTGCAGCTGAGAAGCTAACACAATCACTTTTCAAATACAAATAGATTTGCTTAACTTTTCTTTTAACAAACTACAGGATTTTTCTACTATTTCCACAGATTAGAAATTATTCGATCTAAATGTGAAGTTAGCTGTCCCAAGAGACAATAAAAAAAAATCCAGGAATTGGAGAGATGGTTCAGGGGTTAAGAGTACTTGTTGCTTTTGCGGGGCAGTGGTGGCACACACTTTTAATCCCAGCACTTGGGAAGCAGAGGCAGGCGGATCTCTGTGAGTTTGAGACCAGACTGGTCTACAAGAGCTAGTTCCAGGATAGGCTCCAAAGGTACACAGAGAAACCCTGTCTTGGGAAAAATAAAAAAAAAAAAAAGTACTTGTTGCTTGTACAGAAGACCTGGGTTTGGTTCCCAGCATGCATCTTACAACCATCTTAGCTCTGGTTACAGGGGATACGATGCCCTCTTCTGGCCTCTGGAGGCTCTGGGCATGCATGTAGTGCACCTGCATACAGGCAAGCAAACACTGATATAAATAAAATAAATCTAAAGAAACCCAACATTTCTGTAGACTTTTGCTTTACTTTGCTTTGCTCTGCATTTTTATCTTATTGGTCTCTTGCTTGTTTTTTTTTTGTTTTTTTGTTTTTTTTTTTTTTTTTTTTTTTTTTTTTTTTTTTTTTTGCTTTTGTATTCCTTGTTTCGTTTTTGAAAGAGAGAGAACATAAAGTTAGGTAGGTAGGGAGATGGGGAGCATCTGGGAGCAATTGGGGGAAGGAAAAACGTGATCAAAAATGTATTGTGTGAAAAAATTAAAAAACAAATACAAAGTAATGCAACGTTGAAGACTACCTATGTTTCCTTGTACTTGAGTTCCCCAAATGCAGGTAGCAGCGAGGGACACAGTGCTCACACTCAGCGCGCTCCTGAAACCCTTTCAGGTCACGAGTTCCTTCCTTTCCTTTCATCCGTCGTCATCTTCCCTTATTTCCAGGGCGGTGCAGGGGTCAATAGAGAAATGGAAACATCACAGGGCGTGTTCTCGAGGAGCAGCAAGGCCTCATGGGAAGGCCTTAGCGTAAAGGGGACGTGGCCACGGGGAAATGCTTAGCATTCCACGGGGCTTCTTGTTTCACCTTTTAGCTCAATTAAAAAGAAAGATGAGATAAAAAAAGGAGAAGCAGGGTCGAGAGGACAGGGAACCCCATCTCTAAAGTCCTGTTTTGCAAAAAAGATCGAAAGTGACTGTGGTCACTTTGCCATCCCAGAGTACTTCAAGACGGAGGACCCAAGCCAGCTGCTCTGCAGTTTCAGCACACAGCTCCTTCTGGATTAGAGAACGGGACTCTCTTGGTTACCATGGTGATGGAGGGTTTCATGGGAAGGTGCCTACTTATCTTTACAAAGCTAGAGTTTATTCTTCAGAACAAAGTCAAAATTACATACCTTATGATTCAGGGAGAGGAACCTTTGTGCTTTGCACGCTAACCAGGGTCACAGTGACAGCACCTACCTCCCTTCTGCTGGCTGGTCGGCCACTGCCACCTGGGCTGGCACCAAAGGAGGATTAGTGTCTGTTTTGTGTGGGTCTGAAGCACAGCATATGCATTTAGGGGAACGTTCTTCCTTTCTCAGTGAGGAAGGGGATAGAGCAGCCAATGGCCCCGTGCAGAATCGTGATGGTATAAATCCTTTGGGGAACACATATTGGACACTCCTGCCTTACCTGTTGGAGCCCTGGAAGGCAGATACTGCCGCGGTCCATTGGGGTGGGGCTTCTACTTGAGCTTCCTGAGCAAGCAAGACGAATGAAGGCCATCATTAAATGAATATTTCTGTTCTCATGGTTTTGTTTTATTGTATGTGTGAGCATGTGTGTATTATATGTTTGTACATGTGTGAGCATGTATGTATGTGTACTTGTGTCTGCGTGTGTCTATGCGTGAATGTGTGGATGTGTATGAAGATATGTATATGTTTATGTGGATATGTGTATATGCATGTGTGTATTATGCATGTGTATGCATGCATATGTGTGTATTGCGTATATGTGAATGCATGCATGTGTATGTATATTGTATACATGTATATATGTATATTCATATGTAGATGTAGATTGTGTATATGTGAATGTATTTGTATGTGCACGTGTGCGTTTGTATATATGTGTATTTATAGGTATGCATATGAGTGCATGTGTGTGCACATGTGTGTATGTATGTTTGTATATATATGTATGAATGTGTTTTGTGTATGTGAGTATATGCATATGTATGCATGTGTATATGTTTGTGTATGTGCTGTGTGTATTGTGTTTGTATGTGTGTGTTTATGTGTGTCTGGTTGTGTGTGTATTTATATGTGAGTATGCTGCCATATTCTTTATTAGTTTTTACTTTCCTTGTAACATTACTTTCAAAAGCTTCCAATTTTTGCCTTGGTCAAACAAACCTGTGTGAGAAAATGTCTGCATGGCTGGATAAATGTCAGTCAATAAAGTGCTGTCCTGTAAACACAAGGACAGAACCCTGTAAAGGGCCCTGTGTGTGGTTCTGTGCATTGTAACCTCAGCCTGGGAGGTGGAGAGAAGTGGACTCCTGGGCTAGGTGTCTAGGCCACCTACTCTACTCAGTGAGCTGCAGGTCCCAATGAGAGACGGTATCTCAAAACACAAGGTGGGGCAATACCTGCAGGCCTTGGTCCAGTGTTGTCCTCGGCAACCTGGGACAGGCTGATGTAGAGCCTACAGGGCAGAGTGAGGTGTGGGGACCCCACACAGACAACCCTAACGCATAAGAAGCTGAGGCTGGTGCCTGCGGGAAAAGCTCACAGGCGCAGTGCATCACCGCTTGCCCTCTGGGGTTTGCCTCCTGGATGTGGCCATATTTGTAACACCGAGGTTACTGACTATCCTGGGGCAATGATGAAGTAGCCCTGCCCCCAGCCGCATGCCCATGGAGGCCCAAAGGCAGGCTTAGGCCAAGCACCTTGCTACACAGGAAGTGTGAGCTCAGTGGGACAGGCTTGCCTGCATTTGTCACTGGTAAGGCACACAAGGGCTGAGTGGTTGAGTGGTTCCATTTCAAGGAGACTGGGGAGGGGAGTCTGTGTTTTGGCCTTGTTTTGAACACCAGCACCATAAACAACAAACATAAAACAATGTGTTCTAGAGATGTGTATGTGTCTGAAATAGAGGGGCCAGTACTCCGGGCAGGATGGAAGGAATTGGCCCCAGAGGGCTCCATGGGAATGAGGGTGTGGTTAAGAGGGGGTTCGTGAGGCCTCTTGCTGTTTCTTCCATGTCTTCTACATAATTTGTAAAGTTTCTTTTCTTGGAGTGCAATTAAAAAAAAAACACCACAGAACATATTTCTCTACTTTGTTTTGCTGACAAGAGTGAGCTCAGGGATGTTTCTACTGGTCTTCAGCCCTTGGAAACCATCAGGAAACTTCTGGGGTTGCTTCAGAGTCTCATTCCCACTGCCCGGTCCCCACACAGCATTTTCATAGAGTTTACACTGAACACTTGTTTTGATGTGCTCATTATAGTCTTTGGGTCTGCCTGTTACTTCAACCTTTTACTTATTCTTGCTCTCTCTCTCTCTCTCTCTCTCTCTCTCTCTCTCTCTCTCTCTCTCTTTCTCCTTCTGTGTGTGTGTGTTTGTGCATGTGTGTGTTGCTGGGTTGTGCATGTATGTGCAGGCACACCCATACCTAGACACTAGAGGTCATCCTAGATATTGTTACTCAAAAGCCAGAGTCACCACTCTTATTTTGAGGCAGGATGTTTCACTGGCCTGGACACTGTCAATTAAGCTAGGCTAGTCAGTGAGCCCCAGGGATTCCCCTGTTACTGTTTCCTTAGACTGGAAGTGGTACCACTATGCTACACCACACTCAGCTCTTAATATGGGCTCTGGAGATTGAACTCAATTCTTTGTGCTTTTTGAGGCAACACTGTACCAACTAAGTCACCTCTCAAGCCACAGCCTAATTAAGAAGCCTTCAACCATATTCTGCTGGGGCCAGAGATGTAACTCAATGTGCTTGCCTGGCTTGCATGAAGTCCTGGATTTCACCCCAGAACCATAAAAACTGAAGATGGCGGTATATCTTCATCTGTTAGTCCAGATCTTAGGAGACAGAAGCAGGAGGATAAGAGGTTCAAGGCCATCCTTGGATGCAGAGCAAGTTTGAGGCCATCCTGGACTACATGAGACCAATTTCATGGTCCCTTAGGTAGGCCTATTATAGGGGTACTCCAATTGCCACACCCAATTGTCTGGTGACTCCACCCAGCAAGAGGAAGTCAGATTCAGCCATCACCTCAATTCCCTAAACAGAAATTGGGGTTGCCTTTTCAGAGGGTGGAATGATAAGGACCGGAGACAGAAATGAGCAATCACATTAGGGGTGGGGACCTTGATTCATGTCCTCATCTATAAGCTGATGTCCTGGTTCTGTCCCGACTAGAGGCTGGGGTATCATGAGTGTTCAGGAGCTCTGGTCCTGGCTCCTAAATGATTCCAGAGTTACCTCTTCAGAGGAGGGAAAGTTACAGGAGCATTGAAGGAAAGGTGTTGCCCCCTGGACAAAAGAATGGAACCTACCATGGGTGGGGCCTTGCCCTTCTGCCATCCCATAATTAAGTTAATCCAATCGGGCCGGCCAGTCACCTGGCGAAAGGACCACCTCTAGGGAAGGCAGACTTACCCTTTGCCCCACTAAAGAGAGAGGAGGAAAGCTTAGGTCTTTAAAGACATCCTTTACTTTCCCTTCCCAGAATTCCTGCACCCAGCACAGCCCCACAAGCCACCCTGAGGACCCAGGAAGGCCTAACTTTGCATTGTTTCTTGTCATCTCTCTCCCTATACTCTGGATGCTTGCCAGAGCTCAAGTGTGCTTTCTCTGGTATTTGTTTTTTCACTCTTTCTCCAAGCCCCCCCCCCAGACACTGTTCAATTGTCCACCATCTGACTGACTTTCATGTCTAACTAGATGGCACAGCCTCTTTCTCCCCTCTTAAGCTCCTACCTATGAATCCTGTAATAAACTAAAAAAAAAAAAAAAAGTGAAATGTTCTTCTGTGGAGAATAATGATACCAAGTTCTATTTGTGTCTGACCTTTATTCTCTAGAGTTCAGAATCCTGAGAACTCACCTCCTTCCCAAATTCTGGGGGATAGGAGACCCCCTGAATTGGTGGCTGAGTTCTGTCCTGCACTCACAGGTCCCCAAGATGAGGCTGGACTCTGAGCCTGTCTGCCTTCCCTCAATGCATCTGGGTTTTGTGTCACCTCTGTCTTCCATGGCTGCTAAGAGGGAACCTGGAAAATGCTGACTGCTTTTACATTGCTGAGTTGTAGATTTAGAACGAGATTCAGGAATCAGCCTTTTCACAGCACGCAGCAGATTGCTGGGCTGTGTGTGGTGGTTGAGCATAAGTCAGGAGTCATTCCTCATCTGTTCCATGCTGGATGATGATTCGTAGAACGCTGTGCCTTATGCAAGAGACCTCACCTGTCATGATGAGCTGAAAAGTCCACAGACCATGGCCATGTTTCTGCGTAGAGCTCTGTTCATTCCACTGTCTTCCCCAATCGCTGTCAGAAAGAGTGTTCTTGTCCTTCATGGCCTGGGTGGGGATAAGGGTACAGATGGAGGCCAGAGGCCCCAGCTACCTGATAACTAAGAAGATGCCAGTGCGCTAGCTAGCGCAGGTCTCAGAAGCACGCGTAGCGTTAACATAGGTGTAAAGGATTCTCTTCATTTACTGTCAGACCTGTAAGGTGAAAAATACATTCATCTGTGCAAAAATACAGTACAAATGTAGAACTCCCTCTGCTTTTTACTTGTTAATGTTACAAGTTATAACTGTTAACGTTACAACTGCAATTATTCCCTTCAACAGTGGTGGCCATCATCCAATGGTTTATGAACATGACAGACAGGAAGGGAGAGAGGAGGGGTGCACATGGTATGTTCTCTCAGCCTTTTAGGAAACATGGAGTTGTCCCTTTGACTGTGTGCAGCTACAAGAAGGGTGCTGTTGTAGACATCAAGGGGATGGGCGCTGTTCAAACATAAAAGCCCAGTAAGTGTTACCATGGCAAAACGGGAAGTGTCACTCATCATGCTCCGGGCATCTCTGTAAACAAACGAGTTACGGGCAAGATTCTTGCCAAGAGAATTAATGTGTGGATTGAGCATGCTGAGCACCAAGATGGCTTCCTGAAAAAGGTGAAGAAAAACAATTAAAGAGGGGGGGAGGCCAAAGAGAAAGTTACCCGGCCGGGTTCAACCAAAGTGCCAGGTTTGTGCACCCACCAAGTGCACACTGGAAAAAAGCTGCGGGTGCCCACTCCCTATGGCCTCATGGCATAATGTACAAAAAAGAAATAAAGAGCCTAGATGGCAAAGTGCTTTTCTTAAAATATAAAAGAAGATAACAATTAAAATTAAAGAATAAAATAAAAATCAAACTTTTAAAAAACGTACAATCTGATGGATTTTGACAGGTATGTCCATACACTCCCACTAAGACAAGGGTCCTATCCATCAGTCTAGGTTTCTTTGGCTTCTTCATAATTGATCCCCATTTCCATCTGTTCTCACAAAACCCCTGACCAGGTTTCGGTCACCACAGACTAGTTTGCATTCTCTAGAATTCAATATAGCTGGAATCAAAGCATACATCCCTTGTTTAGGTAACTTTCTTCAATCAGCCGAAGTGTGTGGGAATTCTCTTCTATTGTTGTATGTAAATAGCTCCTTGCTATTCGCTACTAAGGAGTTCACTGTGGAGTTTACACAGTACACTTCACTTATTAACCTGTGGGCAGGCTTATGGGTTCTTTCTAGTTTGGGGTTATTACAATGCAGCCGCTACAAACAGTCATGGACAAGTCTGTGTACAAGAAATTCTTTCATTTCCCTTGGGTGAATTCCTGGGATTAGAATGTCTGGGTCATGAGGTCATTTGTAGGAGCTTCACCTCTAAGAGAGGTGCTGACTTGCCAGAGAAGTTCATGACCTGGCGACTCTGTTTTCCTAGCTCTTTCATCCGGGTCACTCTGATGGACTCAGGTGAGTATCTCTTTGTAGTTTCAGTTCATATCTCCCTGACAAAGATGACCACTTCCCCTGCAAGCTTTTCCTGGCTGTATTTTTTTTTGTGAAGTTTCCTTTATATCCCATAATATTCTCCTTTCAACCTGGGCCTTTCTCATTGGATCTTCACAGAGTCACTTAATGAACAAGAGTTTTTATTTTATTTTAACAAAATTTAGTTCTCCAACTTTGTCTTTTTCACGATCCCTACTTAATAATTCAAAAGTACCAAGATTTTAACCCAGAACTATGGCTTTATGTGGTAGTTGTGATGGTTATTGGTTGTTAACTTGACTACTAATAGGTTTTCTATAATACAATAATAGGTTTCTCTGCCAACTCAGTAAGCCAAATCAAGCTGAACTGAAAAACAAAACAAAAGAACAAGTTTAGTTGAGCAATACAACTCCAGGGGGAACCCCAGCCCCAGAGACTGGGGCAGGAGAAGTCACATGCCCCATCTAGCAGTGAGCTTATATAGCCCATAGGTGAGGGGTAATGAGGTATCTATCCTCCACAAGTTGGATTTGTGCCCAAGTATGGTCAAAAGCTGACCGCTTTAGCAGGGTCTTGGGCCACTGGCAACTTCAAGGGAGGAGCTGCTGCAGCTGCCAAGAAATCAAAACTGGGCTTTTTGGAGCATTTTCTTTGTTGGCGATTCTCTGAGAGGGCAGGGTTTAGAGAGAGAGGAATGGAGCTTTCTGAACCAAGCAGGAGTGAGTTGATTGTTCCAGCCGCACAACCATCTCTGGGACTGCTTAAAAGTCCCCAGATGGAGGGCACAGCTGGGAGGGATTCTTTCTGAATTTGAAGTCCACCTCTAGTCTGCATCTTTGAGGTGGGAAGGTACACCTTTAATCCAGAGGTTTTGAAGTGGGAAGAGCTACCTCTATTCTGGGGTGCACCTTCTGCTGGAAGCTATGTAAGGACTTGGAAGAAGGAAGGTTCACTCTTTGCCAGCTTGCTCTTGCCTCCATAGCAAGCCTTTTCCTTCACTGACAACAGAGCCTACTTCCTCAGGATTCCAGGGGATACTGAGGACCAGCTGGGACATCCAGCCTCTTGGACCCAACAACTCCTGGATTGTTGGAACTTCTGTTAATAGCCAGTCATTGTTGGGTTAGCTGGACCACAACCTGCAAGTCATTCTAATAATGATTCGTTCTATAAGTTCACTTACTCTAGAGAACCCGGATTAATACAGTGGCCAGGATGAGAATGGCCCTCAAAGGTTCACATATTTGAATGTTTTGTCCCCATGTAGTGGAACTGTTTGGGAAGAATTAGGAGGTGTGTCCTTGTTGGAGGAGGTATGTCCCTGGGAGTGGGATTTTGAAAGTTCAAACTCATTCCAGGCCCCCCCCCCCTCTCTCTCCCTCTCTCTCTGCCTGCTGCCTGCAGTTGCAGGATTTAGTCCTCATCTTCTGCTCAGCACCATGCCTGGCTGTCTGCTGTCCTGCTTCCTGCCGTGATTATCAGGGACTCACCCTCTGAAACCATAAGCAAGCCCCCAATTAAATGTTTTCTTTTATCAGCTGCCTTGGTCATGATGCCTCATCCCAGCAATAGAACAGTAATTAAGACAGAAGTTGGTACCAAGCACTGGGGTATACTGTTTGTTGGAGAAATATGGAAGCCATACTGTTTGTTGGAGAAATATGAAAGATTTTGTTACTTTGGACTAGAAAAGTGGTTGATCACTTTAAGCAGAGATTAGTGGGCCATCTTAGTAGGAGAATGGAAGACAGTAGTTCTAAGAGCAATGTGCACTGTGGAGACCCAGCTTAAGAGGTTTTAGGGGTGATAACACTAGAGATATTCTTGTGATATTGGCAAAGAATTTGACTTCTTTCTGCTTTTGTCCAAAAAGATCTGCCAGAGGCTGAAATTTTGGACTAATTCGGTTAGCGGAGGAGATTTCAAGACAACCTGGTGTTGACCGTCTCCCACGGTTATTAGTGATTAATCTTACTCAGATCTTCAATGAAATAGAGCACGTGGGGAAAGAGAAATATAAACCGTATAGTTTGAGGAGAAAATTCCTCTTCTGCTTAAGGAAATGAGAAGTTTAAAGAAAGCCCGGATGCTAAATGGAGGGAGTGATGTCCTCTGGGCAAGATCATGCCCAGTTAATCCTGCAGCCCATGAGGATAATAAACCCGAGAGGTTTTCTTTGCTTAAAAAGCATCAACAAGTCAAAGCTTATGCAAATGTAGGTCACAGAGTGAGGCAGGTTTCAGCCTAAGTGGGTAGCAGAGCTTGGCAGCTTCAACCATGTCATTCTGGTTTCATCAAGAAGGATGCAGAAATAAAATGCTGTGGAAACTTCTTTTGTGGTTAAGGACAGTCGCTAAGGCCAGACTTCTGGCAGGGGTGTCCCTGCATGGAGGCCCAGAGGGGCCATTGCATGAAGCTGTGAAGGTGAAGCCTGGATTGCATTGGAGACCCCCAAGACATTAGGAGACACCAGGGGTAGGGGATACCTGCAAAGGGAGCTGCAGATAGGGAGTGAAAACTGCCTACGAGAGAAGTGTGTTGCAGTCAGGAAAGCTGGAAGGAGTAGGAAATATGATAAGTCATCTAATAAGCCCTGTAATATCAGACATGGGCGTGCAGAATTTGAAGTTTGTCCATCTGGGTTTCATTCTTGCTCTGGCCCAGAATTTCCTCACTATGCTCATTTCCTCCCTTTTGGAATATATATTTTGTGTCATACTGTGTTGGAAATATGTGATCTGTTTTGATTTTGCTTCTACAGAGGGTTACACTTAAGAGATGGCCCTGAGTCTCAGAAGAAAGTTTGGACTTTGAAGCAGTCTTCAGAAGGTGGAAGACTATGGGGCCTTTTGAAGTTGGACTGAATGCATTTTGCATTACAATATAACTTCAAGCCTATGGGGGCAGAGAATGAAATGTGGTGGTTTGAATGAGAATGATCCCCATAGGCTCAGACGTTTGAAAGCTTGGTCCCTAGTCAATGGAACTGTTTGAGAGGAGTTAGGAGGTGTGGCCTTGTTTGAGGAGGTGTGTCACTGGGAGTGGGGCTTTTGAACTTCGGAAAAAGTAAAAAAACAAAAAAAAAGATTGCCAGGCCCAGTCCCCCCTCTCCCCGCCACCCCACTGCCTGCAGATCAGGATGGAAGTTCTCAACTGCTGCTCCAGCATCATGCTGCCTGCCTGCTGTCATGCTCCCTGCCACGATAGTCATGGGCCATCTGAAACCTTATGCAATTAAGTGCTGTCTTTTAAAAGTTGCCCTGGCCCTGGTGTCTCTTCATAACAATAGTAACTCTGCCTTGGGTTGACCTGGTTTGTTTTTGTTTTTGCTTGCTATTGTTTTGTTTGTTTGCACAGATGGAGTTGTTTTGGTATTGTTCACTGAGAAATCCCCTGCCTATGTTGAAGTGCCTTAGAATCTTTATCAAAGTCAGTTGACCGGACTTGTGTGGATTCCCCATTTTGTTCTACCAATCAGCATCTACCATTATACCAATACCTCATTATCATAATTACTTTGCACTTCCATATATGTTTTTACATAATTACCTTTTAGCATTTTCAAATCAGTTGGTCCAATTACCTCTAAAATAGTGACCAAACTCTTAAGAATTTTTGCAAACATAGTTATAATCCCCCTAGCATAGCTATGTCACTGCAGATGGAAAAGTCTTTGTGTGTTCTTTGTCTGTGTCCTGAAATGTGATAAAGTGTATTCTAGTGGTTCTTCATCACACACCACACACACACACACACACACACACACACACACACACCACATAATAAATAAAAGTCATTTGCATATGCTGATGTAAAGCCCAGTGCTTGACACAATAGAGTGGGTGGGGTAGAGAGTCCTCCTTATCCTTGTTCTCTTCATGAAGGCAAACACACCTTGTTTCCATGATGCTTCCAACACACACAAACCATCCCTCTATCTTTGCTACACTTACTGACCCAGCTGAACTCTCTCGGTCAGATTTCGATGATTCCTAGGTTCCAGATTAGAAACTGCAGCAGACACACTGAAGCAGCTCCTTGTGATTTGAATTTGCATTTCCCTGTTGATTCATAGTGTTGATCAGAACAGTGCTGTGCTCTGCTCGAGACTTAATAGAAAACTCTGCTGTTATTATCTTCTGAGTACAATTTAAATTTGTTCTTTCTGGAGTTATAACTGAACTTTCTCATACTGATCCTTTCTCAAGGATCTTGCAGTCACCTATCTGTGAGACCATTCTATGTTTTTTCCTGATACAATTAGCATTTCATTGCCCAAATAGATTGCTGATAGCAAGTTTTCATGGTGTATGTTCTCCTCTGTATTTAATTTCCTCCCTCCCTCCCTCCCTCCCTCCCTCCCTCCCTCCTTTCTTTCTTTTTTTTTTTTTTTTTCATTTTAAATAAGAGTTGTTTTGCAACAATCCTGAGAAGACCCTGTTGTGGTTTCTACTCCATTGAGAGATTAATTCATTCCCATCATTGGGGTTCTGCTGTGTATCAGAGTTCTATGCAGGACAAAGCTTGGCAATCCCTGACATACAATCCCCAAAAATAAAGTTTTAAAAAATGGTGTGTGTGTGTGTGTGTGTGTGTGTGCGTGTGTGTGTCCATCCATTCGTCCATCCATGTCAAAGACATGTCAAAGACTTAGGAAAGGACAAATAATGAGGTCAAACTACCAGGGTTCTGTCTCTACCTCGTTGTTTGATGAAACTAGTCAAATCTGTGTTCAAATTTCAGGAAAACTCCACTCTAAGCAGTGTTATGACTTTCAGTGGGCAAAGCTCCCGTGAGCTCGTTCAGCATTTGGAAGGGAAGGAGGGGAGGCTGACAGGCAACACTGCTAAATGTTAAATCAAAAGCTGAAAAGTCATTGAATGCAAAATAATTCAAATTCTGAGTGAGAGAGTTCAGGGAAGGACTGCTCAGTAGAAGGGGAAAGTTGTCAAACCAGCAGTAATTGAGGGAAAAGTCAGCGGAAGGGTGGATGGCTTTCTCCCCGGGAGTGAAGGGCTAAATTAGGATGAGGAGAATGATGAGCCCTTGAGAAGACGGATGGGGGAAAGCAGGAGATACTGCTGGCTGAGCAAGAAGTGAAGGCCAGAGGCTGAGGGGCCCCACCCTGGGCGTAGGAGGATCTGAGAACGGGTGAAAAGCTGCCAAGAGCAGGGATATGAATTAAAGAGGTGACCTTACAGAAATGGGAAAAAATGACCTTTCTGTAAAATCTAGAGAGAAAAGATGAGGATATTAACTAGCTAGGAATAGAAGTCATTGCAGGTTGGGATTCTAAGAGTTCCTTAGAGATCACAACCCTTGCATTTTCCTGCTGGGCCAACAGCCAGAAAGAATGAGCCATCTGTCCAAGCTGGTCCACACGGTATAATACGTTTGCGTGTTTTAAAAAGAAATAATCCCTAATCTTCAGAGCAACTGCATACTTGTTAAAGACACAGAATTTTGCTACTGTTTTTGTTGTTGCTGCTATTGTCTTCCTTTTTTTAAAAAACTGTTCTCTTGTAGCACAGACTGGCCTCAGACTTGGTCTGTAACCAAGGAAGACCTTGAACTTCTAATCCTCCTGCCTCCACATCCCCAGTGCTGGGACTGAGATTGTGTGCTACCATCCTTGGTTTAGGCAATGCTGGGACTTTGTGCTTGGCAGACAAACACCCTCCCAACTGAGTGAGGTACTCCCCTGGCCTAAGCTGCTTTTGAAAATGTCTTAGTTTATGTAACTCTCAGCGCCCTCACACCCCTCTTTGAAAAGCAGCAACTTCATTAACTTTCCTGAGAACTGGTTCATTTTGTGAGATTCATTTAAATGCTGTTTTTAAATCCTTTAAAATAAATATCACCCACATATTCGGTGCTACACTGAAAGTTCCATATGCCTTAATTAAAAAAAGTGAACAGGCACACAATTTGAACAATGTCACGGCATACAAGTTCAATATTGTGTGCCAGAGGCAGGGTGGATAAAACCAAGAGAGAGCTCATGGTTTCTGCCCACCCCCTCAACCCCGCCCGAGCCTGCTGGAGCTGCAGGAAGAGTGGGTTCTTCCTGCCTCTCCTCTGTCTTCTTCCAGCCCACCTTCTGCATTACCCTTCAGAATTATCTTTCTCTCTCTGTCTCTGTCTCTGTCTCTGTCTCTGTCTCTGTCTNTCTCTCTCTCTCTCTCTCTCTCTCTCTCTCTCTCTCTTTCCCCTGCTAGTTTCTTTTTTTGAGGTGGCATTTTATGAAGCCCAGGCAGGCCCAGAAGTCACTATATAGCCAAGGCGAGCCTTAAACTCCTGATCCTCCTGCCTCCACCTCTGAGTGCTAGGATTACAGGCATGCACCTGCACAGGTCACAGGTACCTTTCTTGAATGCATATCTGGTCATAACTCTCTCACGTACCAACCACAGTGCACAGTTTGACCCCACCCTCCACCCACATCCCGGCCTGGACTCTGGCTCTCACCACCACTCAAGTCCTGCTCATCATCTTGTATTCCTTGCCCGTCAGGCCAGCTTACCATTCCATTAGGTTCAGGGGTGCCCAGGGACCCCTTTGAAGTTGAGCTATTGAATCAGCATCTCCAGGGTGAGGCCAAGACACGCAGCTTGCCCAAGGCTCAGAGTAGCCATATTCTGTCAAAATTAACCATTCCACGCACAGCATCTCACTCCTGTCTGACATTCATTTGAATGTCTCATTGCATCTATCTGTGTGCACACGTGTGTCTCATTGCATGTATCCGTGTGCACACATGTGTCTCATTGCATGTATCCGTGTGCACACGTGTGTCTCATTCCATCTATCAGTGTGCACACGTGTGTCTCATTACACCTATCCGTGTGCACATGTGTGTTAGAGAAAGCAGTGCTCTTTAAGCTTCAACAGTGCTTATAAGATTCATCTAAGGAATCTCTTTAGAAAGCAAAGTGCCTTGGTCTCACCCCCAGAGATACTGATTCCATAGTTTGGTGGCAGAGGGGTCCCCAGGCACCATGGAACCTAAGGGGAGCTTATTTGAAAGCAAGGAAGTCTTTTCTTGTTCCAAGCACCCATTTGCCAATGGTGGGGCGCGAGCTGGTTTGTCCCACCCACTTCTCCCCGATCACTGGATCCCCAGAGTATCAACTCCAGAGATTCCAACACCTTCTCTCTCCCTTCCCACTCTCTGGGAGGCAGGATATGCAAAACTCATTTATATTCCCGCAAGTAGGTGAGAACACATTCCGGGCCATCACCATTCAATAATGGAAGCTTTGTGCAAAGTGGTGACAGGTGAGAGGAATGATTTCATTTTTCACTCTGACAATTGGGTGAAGCAGATAGCTGGCAGTTCTGCAAAGGTTTTATGCCCACATAGTTACCCAAGGGATCTGCTTAGCAACCAAGAGTCGCTGCAAGGAGAAGCTGAAGCAGATGCTTCTCCCGGCAACATCTTGGGATTGAGCTGCCGAGGAGCAGGGCTGGAAGGGGGGCAGCCCTGTTCAGGTCTGCTTGTTTCCCGGTCCCCCGAAAGTCCAGTCCTGAATGTCCAGTCCCATCCCCAGGGCGCATGAAGAGCTTGCCATGCCAGGAGCTTCTCTCCCACTGAGACTGGCTGTGTTTTATTACATTTCCTCTTTGTGTAAACATTGTTTAACTATAAAAGTCAACCAATTTGTTGAAGTTTTGAAGGGGTCCAATAAATAGCACCCGTCTTCTGTGCTTTATTTATCATTCCTTGGTGAGACTAATATCACAGAGCTGCACCTATGACTGCAGGAAGCTGGCTTCCAAACTCTGAATTTAACCCTTCCACTCTGGGGACCTCCCACCCCACCACCCATCCTTTTCATGGGTGGGGTCACTGCTTCCAGTCTTGTGAGCTGGGGTGAGCTAGGGTGCTGGTAGGGTGTCCATAGAGAAAGGGGAAGGACAGGGGTTAGAAACTTCCAGGTTCTTTTAATCCAGTCTAGAAAATCTTTCTGCATCCCAGAGGAAGGTGGGGCCCATGAGGAAGCCTGGTAGGAGCAGGATCCAGACAGCTGAGCTGGATTTACTGAAAAAGATCTGGAAAATGTTACAGAGCCAAAGAACAATGCAGAAGGGACAAGGAACCCCAGAGCTGTTTCTTCTCTCTAAGACAAGCATTCCTTACCTTTGAATATCTCTTAAGATGGAATTTTGAATTTTATTTTATAATTAACGCTCTATAATTTCTTCACAAAACATTTTGTTGTTAAACCTCTGGTTCTTCTTTCAATTTCATATCTCAGAAATTGAGAAGCATGATTGGTTTTGATTTTTAAGTGTATCTATTATATTAGAACATCTCTCTGTGTTAAAAGAGAAGACATGATGCTGGAAGACCATGAAATAGTCGACCTTCTGCATGTACAAGTGTGGGCTCAATAAATCCCGCCTCTTGGTACTTCTTTATGGCCATTTCTGCTGTTTTACCCCTACATTGTAGAGTAGATAACGTTGTGATGAACTTCCTTGTCCCTAGTTTGCCCCAATAATTTTTCCCTTTAAAACTTGGTCTTTGAGTCAATGAGATGGCTCAGGGGGGTAGAGGTGCTCACTCCCTCAAGAGAGGAAGCTCCACAAAGCTGTCCTCAATCTCCACCCTCACACCATGGTGCAGGTGCTGGCACTTCTCTCTCTCTCTCTCTCTCTCTCTCTCTCTCTCTCTCTCTCTCTCTCTCTCTCACACACACACACACACACACACACAATAATAATAATAATAATAATAATTTTAAAAATTAAAAAGAAACTAAAAGTTGATCTTTTAATTTAGAATATTGACTTTTCAGAAGCTCTTGGGTTCATATGACCAACTTACTCCACTGAAGCTGCCCCCCCCCCAATCTGGAGAGCACCTGCCTCAGGGCTCTAAACAGCATGAGCTGTTTAGGCATTGTCAGGGACACCTATTGTGGGATGAGGTATTGTAAGTAAGTGCTGTAGGAAAGATGAAATTTCATAGCCGTTGAGAGATGTTTATAGCCCTAGTTCTCTGGATCCTCACCTCCGTCCAGCCCGTTTGCTGACCTCTTGATTAGAGAATGAAGATTTCTGGGTGGAGTTCTGTGTCTTCCCCAGAAGCACAGGCAGATGCAGGCTGGATTATGATAAATACAAATCTATAATATTTACCAGGGAAAATTCTTGGCTCCCCCAAAGAACAACATAACCTAGTAAAATTAATCTTGTAGACATTGCTTATCTTGGTGGCTCCTGCCTAGTATAACAAGAAGATTCCAGAGGCTAAATGTGTTTAAAGCTTTGGTTCTTTGCTGGGATATAGATTATCTGGAGACTCAGATATTTGGGGGGTTTAGGCAAAGGTTTTAGATTGGATTTGGTTCATCTTTTCCCAGTAAGATGGTCCAAAGACTTAGTGGAGTAAGTTCTTTCAAGCTATAACAGCGTGTGTTTAAATATTTCTAAAATTAGGGGGCATATAAGATTTCTGAACCAGGCAAGCTACACCAGGAGAAAGCTCTCTGGTAAAGGAGCCGAAGAGTTCTTCAGGCTCACAACCAAGGACAATGGCTTTGGTGTGAGACGAGGGTTGTCTGTACAGACTCTTGGTAAGGAAGGGTCCAAATAGGGTGGGGGTTCAGAGAGCTGAGATACGTAGTAGTGGGGTTATATACAACTGGAGAAAGGTAGCCTACCCTGGTACTTTCTCCAAAGGATTTTGGAGTCAAATTGTCTAGAAATAGCATCTCATCTACCTAGTAAAGCTCTGAGAGTTAGCTCAGGTGTCATCTGAAACCTTGTTTCCCAGGGAAGCATGGCAGAGCAGATAGAGCAAGCACTTTGGGGAAATGGAGATTCAGACACAATCCCAGACCTTAAAGATCTTCTGTGCTCAGGGGAGATGGAAAGAGGGAGGTTGTTTTCTTGGGTTCTCCTCTGCACAGTGAGATCTGCTTGGAACAGTCCCAGACTCTCCAAGTCGGGGTGGGAGCTGGGGAGGGAGGGTTGGAGAGGGGTGGGAGGAAGCCTTCACCAGACAACCCTAACTTGAGATGGCTTCTCTGTTAAGAGAACAAAGGTGTCTGCAGAGACAGCTGAAGGGAAAATGGCCTCTAGTCTGGCTGGGTTGAACCTTCCTATATTAGTGCTTCTGGAAACCCACTCTTTCCACTCTCGTTGGAAAGACAAAGAGATCTAAGAAGAACTGGGCAGTAATTCAGAAAATTTAAGTCAAATACTGAAAGAAGTTGGAGAGCTCAAGATGGGCTTAAAGCCCAATATGTGCTCAAACAAACAAACAAACAAACAAACAGAATCTTCATTAACATTTCAATCTAAAGGAAAAATAATTCAAATACCTTAGACTTAAATTGAGAGAAATTAAAGGCTTCAAATTAAAAAGCTAAAACATAAAAGACATTTTGTGTATAGGAAGTTAGAAGAAAAGTTGGAATTCTAATTAAAGAATGTTCAGAGTATATTTAAAAAAAAAAACACCAAGATACCACTAGAAGAAGAGATTTAAAATAACATAAATGGAAGAACTCCAGTAGAGATTGCAACCTAAAAATCTATGCTACACATGATTAAAATAAAAGCCAAGATCCATGAGGTAGGTATTAAAAAGTGTGAGTAGCGTTAACAGCTAAAGACTCACACGCGTGGCTCTGTCCTGAGACAATGCACTTGCACAGAGACAGCTCATTTTAGTTCAAACCCATGACTGAGGTCCCACTGTTCTGTGGAGGGAACAAGTCACGGCAGGAGTGAGCAGTTGTACAAAACCACTCACCAGGAAGTGTGAGAGAGAGAGTGTCTGCCATCCCACGGTCCCCATCCAGGGTACACTCCCAGTGACCTGAAGACCACTCACGATGCCCCGTTGTCTAAAGTTCCTATCCCTTCCCCAACAGCTAAGGAGCAAGGTGACATGTGAGGCTTTGGGGGGTACTTAAGATCCAAACTCTAACAGCTAAACAAAAGGTGGGGTGCAGAGGGGACTGGAGAGAGGTCTCAGTGGTTAAGAGCACTGACGTCTCTTCCAGAAGACCTGGCCTCCATTGTCAGCACCTGCTCCAGTTCCACGGGATCAGACCCCAGAGAAGAAAGAAAAGACATGGAGGGGTGGAGCAAAAACCCAACCAGGTTCGAGGGTAAGGAGTTCAGAAATGGAGCCATCCGGTAGCATCACCTCTTCCTGTGTCTGCCTCACAACACAAATGCCAGTGGCAAGGAAGTTCATCTCACAGAAAGTTGCTAAAGCTACTCCATATGGAATTATATATTCTTACTGTATTGGCTCAGAATCGAACAGAAGAAAGTGGAGTCTAAAGAGAAGCCAGAAATAGTTCTTTGGTTTCCTTTGCCAAATTTCCTTGAAAAAAAAAAAAAAAAGTAAATGCGTGAGAATCTAAAATTAGATAATCAGCTAACAAGTATTTGCTGAGTATCCCATGTTGGGGGCCTGGCAACCTTCCCTGGAAGCAACTAGAACGGACATCCTGGCCTGGGTTGCCACCAGATAGCCATGAAGCTGAATCAAGGCCAGTGCTCATTACAAGGGCCTATTGAGTGTCATTCTGACAATGTGTTTGAGGGGACATTTGATCCCTGAGACTCGCTAAGGTCCATGTTTGTTTATTTTTCCAGTGGACATTTTACAAACGTGTTGGGCTGTATCTCTGCCTCCCTCCCTCGTCATCTCTGCCTTAGATGGCCCGGCAGACTTGACTCCACGGTCTAAGCAGCAACAGGGGGGGGGACACACTGCCAAGAGCCAGGGATAGCGTTTGACATTCATTCAGGCTGGGCTTTTCTGTGTATTACCTCGTATCTTATCTGTTCCTGCTGCTATAATGAGTATCTTAGTCTGGGTACTATATAAACAACAGAGATTGATAACTTAAAGCTGTGGAGGCTGGGAGATGCAAGGTAAAGAGGTCAGCAAATCCCATGCCTGGTGAGGGCTTGCTCTCTTCTGCTTTCTGGCTTAGCCCTCGTATAGCTAAGGAGCCAAACAAGCCCTTTAGTACTTAGCTGGAAGTGTCCTGACTCCCGGGGAGGGTGGGTCCTCATGCCCTAATCACCCCCCCCCCCAGATTTCACCTGTTAATGCCATTGCTAGCTGGAGGTCAGGCTGCCACATTTCAGCACAGGAACACCGATGGAACACAGCATTCAGACCAGAGCTCCGAGTGACTCAGCTCCTACAAGTCCCGTTAGCCTATGGGTAAAGAAAAGCTGCAGGAGCAAAAATAACCCAAGCGTCATTTCTTGTCTCCGACCTCGACAGATGGCCAAGCACATTCTGTTCTTTGAGGGCCTGTCTGTGGAGTCTCAGACCATGTCGTTGGTGTCCTGTGGTCCCCTCTGTGCCCCATCACCCTGGTTGTAGGGTTTGAATGTCAGTGTCACTTATGGGTCCCATGTTAGTGGCAAGTGGGAGCTGGGGAGCCGTCTACACCTCATTCCTGAGCTTTCAACCGACTGGAAGAGGAGGTGTCCCAGTCATCCTGACATGAACTCTCCCTCTGCTGGTCAGTGTTGGGGGACATCCGATCACACTGTGAACCCCAAGTTTGCATTGGTGTTAATTAAACAAAATTAACCTTGGGCCAGGAGGCTGAGTTAGCAACTAGTTGACAGAAAGTAATCATAGAGCATCAGAGGGCTTCTGGGAGAGAGAGGGAGAGAGAGAGAGAGAGAGAGAGAGAGAGAGAGAGAGAGAGAGAGAGAGAGAGAGNGAGAGAAGATTAGCTTTTTGCTACTCAGCCTCTCTGAGCTCGCAGCTTTTCACCCCAGCCCTTGAATTTTGAGTCTTATTTATAAATAGAATGAGAGACATTTAGTTAAAGATACCTTTAGTGACAGCGACAGAGTCAGTGCCTGTGGGAACAGAATCCCCACCAGGCTGTGGCCAGAGTGGCCCGGCTGCTGCTGGAGAAACAGAGCTGTAACTGTGGAGTTGCAATATCTGGCTGAAATAGTGGTAGATTAGGGCGCAGCCACTGTGCCGAAGTTAAAACAACAGGTCAGATGTACTCCCAACTCTGGATCTGCTCTTGGCTTCAATCTTGGAATCCTGCACCAAGCAGAAAATGAGCCGTGTGACCATCTGTAAAGCATCTGCCTATTCTGAGCATCTTTCTCTTTGTCATGTGACCTGCCCTTTTTTATGTCAGTTTATGACACTCAAGTGAGCAAACGATGGTCAACCCCTCTTTAAAGTGTACCAGTCTCTCCAACAACCAAGCTGGAGAAAAATGGAGTTGATTGCTTGTGTTGTCTATCAGCCCAGAGTGGTAAATTTGTGTGAAGGCTGGATCCTCTTTTCTTAATAAAATTTCACTGGCCTACCTCAGCCTTCATCCAACAACAACAACAACAAAATTAAAATAAACTTAACTCCCTCCCCCATCTATGCAGTCAGAAGAACTGGCCTAGGAGCATGAAAGAGAATACAGGTAGTTTCAAAAATCGAAACGATTTCCTTATTTTCATTTTATCTTGTCAAGAGACTTAGTACATTAAAGCTAGTGGGAAAAGAGAAAGAAAACATGAAGCAGCTACTGTAAAATACATTTAGTTCGATAGTTCTTGAGGCAAAGCTGCAAAGACCAATGATGGGTGTTGAAATAAGAGCGGCGGGGCTGCGTCCCCAACACCCCGGCCGCTTGGCTAGCTTATGCCCAAAATAACAACACACAAACTGTATTCATTTAAAAACTGATTGGCCCATTTCTATCTAGCCTCTTCTAGGCTAATTCTCACATATTAATTTAGCCCATTTCTAATAATGTGTGTAAGCACCCCAAGGTGCGCTTACCGGGAAGATTCTAGCCTACGTCCATCCTGGGTCGGAGCTGCCTGGGAGAGCAGAGCATGGTGTCTCTGCTCCAGAGAGCAGAGCTGTTCAGTCTGTCCGGGAGCAGAGCAGAGTCTGACCTCACTTCCTCTTCCTCCCAGAATTCTATTCTGTTTACTCCTCCCACCTATGCTTTAACCTATCAGGGCCAGCCAAGCAGTTTCTTTATCACTCAATGACCTTCCTCCATCAGATGGGATCGGCCAATACAAGAACCAGCCTGATCATTTCAGCCATGGCTCCCACCTCAGCAGACATTGCTAATGGATTGCAACTTTCTCGCTCTCTTTCTCCCTCTCTGACCTGAGGCTGGGCTCACACTCCTCCTCAAAAAAATGCTTTAAGGTTTGCATTGCAGCTAACATTCAAATGAAACAATTGTATTTTATTATTATTATTTTATTATTGTTCTAAAATATTTGCAGAATATATAGTTATATCAGAAAAGCCCATGTGGCAATAGCAGTTTGAAACTACAATCATTTTTTAAAAATCAGTGTGGCTATATGCTACAGGAAGCTGCTTCATGACATGTTCAGATAGTTGGTAGTGGTTTGTGGAAAGATTATCCATCTACCAGGAAAGGGTGAGAAAAAAGTGGGGAGTGGGCCTGAGCCTGATGCAGTCGGAGCTCAGCGATTCTTAACACCCTGAAGCCCCTCCCACATGTAGATTCCCAAACTGTGTCACATTTAAATATCTGTATATTGCATTTAGACTGGGAGGTAAGCTAATTGAAATGAATTAAAATTTAAAGTGTAGTTCCCTTCTTGAAGTAGCCGCATCTGACCATTGTATTGACGCCATAGAGAGAACACTTCCATCGCCTTGGTTAGGTCTCCCAGCAATCTAAAGAAAATTCCACTACTGTCTTCTAATTCTACACAATAGCACAGCAACCTAGGGCTCAGCCTTCCCTGGTGGAAGTCAGTCTCTTTGATGTGATAGCAGAAACTGGCCTCTTAACTCCCTCCCGCATCTATGCAGTCAGAAGAACCAGCTTAGGAGCATGAAAGAGAGCACAGACAGTTTCAAAAATCAAAACGATTTCCTTAGACAAGAAAGTCACAGGAAGAACAGATGGCACTCTCTAAAAAATGAAAATCTGGGATCAGAGAGAAGGGAAGAGCCAAGATCAGGCTCACGGTTGCTGTCAATCTTTCTCCCTGTCCCCTCAGCTTACTTCAAGTTGAAAGACCCTCGAAGAGGACCTTCCCTCGGGAGGAGACTCCCCCCAAAGCCAAGGAACAGGCCGAGACCACAGGGATGCAAACAGCAAGAGGTTTATTAGGTAGACACAGGTACCTGCGGGCAGCAAAGTCTTTCGGAGGACTTGCGTTCCTGCCGACTGGGAGGAGGGCTTTTTATAGGAAAGAGGGCAGCAAAAAGCAAGTTTACAGAAGCAGAAGCGTGGTTATCGGTCGGTCGGAATGAGGGGGGGGGCATGAATGGTTTTTCCTCTCCCAGCATGGATGTCTGGCAATAGATATCCTGTTCTTATCTTATAGATATCCTGTTTTGCAGCTATCCTGCTTTGTAGATGTCCTATCTTATAGATATCCTGTTTTGCAGTCATCCTATCTCGTAGACATCCTGCTTTCCTAAGCAAATGGGATGTTCTCATGAGAGCAGGCTAGCTGCTGATCCTGAGAATCTTTCAAGCAAACAGGACGTTCTCCTGTGAGCATGCTAGCTGCGGGTTTTGAGGAGGGGGTCTGTAGGGTCTTTCAAATTGATCATAGATGTTTCTGTTAAATCCACATATGAACTTGAAGATTCAGGTTGCACAGGGAACTGTTAGATGCAGTTGGAAAGACGCTGCTTGCTCTTTCTTGCCCAGGCTTCTCATGATTGTGATAGTCTGAACTATTCGGGCTGCCAGTCTGTTGTTTTGTGCCCGAGGCAGATCAGATAGCTTTGACCTTGGAAACTCTGCGTGGAATTTTCTGCAGATGGTTCTCAATAATAAGGTGTTTGCTCATTGCTTTCTGGGTTCTTTTTCTTTCAAAGTAAAAGTGCAGCCAAATTGACCCTTGGGGAGAAAACAGATTAGGCAGAAAATGGTGTCTTTTTAGATTTCTTACTCTTATGCACTGGTTCCACCTCCCCGTGAAGTTGTCCCACCAGGATGCTGGCAATAATAGAACAGGCAGGCCAAGGGAGAGGGAGGGGGGCTAAGTAGAGATCTCACTTCTGGGATCCTGAGATCTTAGGAGCTGAGAAGACAGAGGGTGAGTCCTGAAGATCAGCAGAAGGGTGAGTCTGAAGTGTCCCAATTAACAGTCCCCTAAGAGGTGGGGCACGGGTCCTGTCTCTGTCTGTCTGATCCAGGCAACCTTGAGAACACAGGGATCATTTGGAGGCACACCCTGCCCCTAACTGAGGCAAAGGGATGGAACAGGGGTGCATAATAGCTAAGTGGGTAGCAACAAATGCTGCCGAACCCTTTTATAGGAAACACTCTCAATGATTGATCTCATCAATCTCGACAATAATTCTGTGAAGTAGGTATTACTATGATTCTTCTCCAAGGTCACACAGCTAATAAGTGGCAGAGCAGGAACATAACTCATAAAAACCCTTACTACAGTGTTATCCTAACCTTGAGGAAACTCTGCTGAACGCGGTCTGTGCTATTGGGTGCTTACAGGATTTAAGCTGCCAATAAAAGTCCTATTCATCCCAAATCTACCTTTTAGATAAAAAGAATTCATGGTCCAACTAATTGTGGATGAGTAATCATGGACACCAGGTCAAAGGATGGAGGTCAACCTCCTTTTCTTGGTGATTCTAAGCTGGGCACTGTTCTGGCCCACCCATTTGCACTGGGTCAGCATGGTCTATGACCTTCCCACCTGCAGACTGGAGGCCTTCAACCCATTTCCCAAGGCAGACTTAATCTGCCAAGAAAGAGTTATGGCTCCTATTGGGATATGAATCTGCTTCTAGGGACATTCAGCCAATGTAGAAAACAGGGGTCACAACTTTGTGTGAGTGCATTTTTCATCTTGTTACAAATGACCATGACAATGACTTATCTCGCACAACTGTGGTATCCCTACCTCAGCCATGGCAATCTGATCCCTCTTGATCCTTTTCTATGACCAGGTAGCCAAGGCTTCCTGAAACAGTGAAATATTTTCTTTTAAAAGTGGCTATATTTCAAAGGCTGGTGCCATTCCTTTCTGCCCTGGGACAGGTTCATCAATCACTTAAAGATGTTTTGCAAGCAAAGGACAAATGCATTTCTCAGAGGAGTGGCCTCCACCCCAGTACCCCAATCCAAGAGCAGGTCAGGGAAGGGTTTGGGGTCCAGCCAGTCCCCTCTCTTCCAACACTAGCCATCTGGGAAGTGAATGTGCTTGCCTTCTGTTCCCACTGGGGGGGGGGGTGGACATACCACAAGATGTCTGTGACTTCTGCTTCTGGAATATGTGGGTTTCTGCCAACCTACTGTCCTCCTCCCAGGAGGGAAGTTTTATAATTGAGGAAGCTTTACTTGGAGCATCTAGCTGATATATTTGCTTGAGTGTACTAGGCATGGTATTTTCTCTCCCCAGGGCTACAGTGAAAGCTAAGAACTGGACTCTCATCGTGTGTTTGGGAAAAACCCTTATTTTGTGGATATTTCTTGAGTGGTGGCCTCTACTATTCTCTCATGGAGGGGCTTCCAAAGACAAGGGAGGTGTGTATATTTTTAGGGGCTTTGGGTCCTCTTGGGTTTCCAAAGAAGGCAGTTCCTTCAGAGAGCCTTTACACACCCCTTCTCCCCGCATGGCAGATGGATTGGGGAGAACTTCTGTATATGTTTTCATGGTTTCTACATCTCCAGACATCTCAGTGGAAAATCTCACATGAAGCTAAGCAAACCAAGGAAATCTGTCATTTGCAAGAATGATAATATACTGACCCCATATTTTTGTGTGAAAGTCTTGAAAGACGTGGAGAGATGAAATGAGTTGTGAGGAGTAGGGGCACGTTGTAGTAGGAGCTGCGGGCTGTGTTCCTGCCGCCCGGCTCCCAGCCACCGGCTAGCGTTACCCGAAATAACAACACACAAATTGTATTCATTTAAGCACTGCCTGACCCATTATATCTAGCCTCTTCTTGACTAACTCTCACACCTCGACTAACCCATTTTTAATAATCTGTGTAGCACCAAGAGGCAGTAGCTTACCAGGAAGATTCTAGCCTACGTCCATCTTGGGTAGGAGCTTCATCGCGTCTGCCCCAGAGAGGAAAGGAATGGCATCTGTCTCACTTCCCTTCTTCCCAGAATTCTGTTCTGTCTACTCCATCCACCTAAGGGCTGGTCTATCAAATGGGCCAAGGCAGTTTCTTTATTAACCAATGACCTTCCTCCATCAGCACGTGGTAGGGACCAGTAGTATGAATGGAGGTACCGTGAGACAGTGAGTAACAGCACCGGTCCTCAGCCCACTTGTCTTCATTTCTAGCCATGCTACTTTCCAGCTGGGACTCTGAGTGGTTCTTGGTGGCTTGGTCTGAAAATATAAAGCATGTCACGGAGTAGCTAGGATTAGGGTCAGCAAGATGTTTTATTGGTTGAAGGTGCTTGCTGCTCAAGACTGATAACCCGGGTTCAATCCCCTACCACATGGAAAGTTGGAAGGAGAACAGAAATCCCATACGTTTATCCTCTGACCTCTCTACTCCCCCACTACAGTATGCATATGAGCCCACCGTGATAGTAATAATAATTATACGTTACATAAAGTTTAGTTTATTTTTGCGTCTATGGGGTTGAATTTAGGACTGTTTATCTTACATTTGGAAGATGCAATATAAAGATTTGAAAAACGTAAGGAGTTAGACAATGTGAAACACCCAGTAGGGTGCCTGACAGTGTAGATTCCTGGGCGGTATTAGCTGCTATTATGTATGCCTAATTAAGAGACAATAGTGGAGGCTGTGGAGACCTGGCCAGTGAGGTTTTGACTTAGCCAGGTTGACTTCTCAACCACTTGGGCCACCCCGTTTTCAGGGACGTTGTCCAATGAGTTGGATCACTTTAACCTTCCACAAGCTAAGAAGCTCGGCTTCCTAAGAGCAAGGTATCTGAAAGGCAGGTGGTTTGGGAAAAGGTGCCACACACCTCCCATGCCCACCCTCCTCTGTCTGCATTTTCAAGGGGGATTTCTGAACCGATTAAAGGCACAGTCGGCATTCCTCCACAGAGAGAGCTGCAGGGATTTGGACGGCTTCCCCATCCTCTCCGTCTCTCTCCTCCCCACCACACCCCAGGCCAGAGCACCCTGTGTTTCTTTTCAGTCCTTTCAAGAGGAGGGTGAAGGGCACTCAGGTAAACACAAATGGAAAGGGTAATTAAGTCTGTCAGTGTTTAAAACGCGGCTCTGACCCATGACTCTGCTTGTATCCCTGACAGGCCGCTCATCTGAGGCCTGCACAGAATCCACGGGCAGAAATCGGTAACAAACAGCCCTGGCACTAAACAGAGAGGTGCAGCCAGGCATGTTTATGAGCCACAGGGAAATTCTCCCTGATAGAGCCTCAAGGGCTGGCCTATGGCTCAGGCCAGCTGTCTAATAAAAGACCATCTTTGTAATCAGCGCTCAGTGGAAAGGTACCATTTTCATTTATAGAAACAGCGGAGCTGCCTGCTATTTAAAGGGCCCCTCCTCCTCTTCTTCCTCACCCCAGGGCTGAGTTTTCCAGCATACTCCCTCAACCAGCTGTGTCTTGTCAAAATCCCAGCCCAGTGCCCTGGGAAGCATGATTCTGACCAACTGTGCCATGTGTTCTCTGCTTTTTATACCCAGCCTGGAGTCCAGGGCTGTGGCCTCACTCACAAAAATAGCTTCCATGAAAATGGTCAGCTAGGCAGGAACAAGATGTGCCGGCTGGACTGGGGGTAGCCAGGTGATCAGTCCCCTTCAGCCTCTCCGCTCTGTGACTCATTCCACGCTGGTTCCCACACAGCTCCGGCTGAGTCAGGTTCTCAGAGCTGAGAAGGCGGAGGGAGAGAAGCAGGCAAGACAATGCTGCTGCAGAGGCAGGAGCTCCGCGGCCCAGAGCGGAAGGTGTAGGGAACCCCAAACTCAAACCTACTTAGAGAATGAACATTGGTGAAGAAATACCAAGTTAACTGCAAACAGAGGCATGGTCTCTTTGTTTTTAACCCCAAGTTTATAAAAAGCTTTCCACAAGCCTTTAGCTCACCTTAAAAAACAAAAATTACTAATGGTGAACATAGGACTTCTTGGTATTGTCAAGGGCAGTAACTGGAACATGAATCCTACTTGCATTCTGGAAGGAAACCCCACCTGGCTGAAATAGATGCCCAGTCCCTCTGCTTGTCCTACAAGGGAGACTCCGATACTATATATATATATATATATATATATATATATATATATATGCTTTACTTATCTAAATCATGGATGCTGAGGGCCCTTGCTGGTGTTTAAGTGTGCAACACACTCCCGAGCATCCTTCAGGTCTCTACTTGAAGCCCCCTCTCTGTGAAGCATACCTGCTGCCACCTTCCACACAGCCTCCACATTTCCCTTCCTACTTAGCTTGCTATGTTTAAGTACTTTGTTATCATGGCAGGCAGCAGGCAGATGGTCGAGGGAAGGCTTCATTTATGAGTCTCCTTGTTAAGCGGAGCTCCAAAGCTTTTCCTGGTGACAAGAATCAACCCCAATTACTTGCAGGTTCTTGAAAGAAAGAAAACAAGCCCTGCTTCGCTGTCAGACCCGCCGTCAACCAGAAACAAGGACGGGAAGGGAAGAGGGATGGATGAAAAGAATGTTTACTTCAGGCTTGCTGATTTAATTGAGAAGACAGTTCATATCCATTCCCCTCTGACCCTGGAGGAAAGAGCTTCCGCAATTCTTTTCCGTTGCTGTTGCTTAGAAATCACTCATAAACATATCTGATTCCATAAGGTGATACATTCCTTACAAGTATCATAGAGATCAGGGAAGTCGTCAAGATTTAGGAAAGAAAACTTGTCAGTCATTAATAAAACTCAGTAGCTATGGGTCAGACTTGTGGAAGTCGCACTTCAAGGAAGTTCAAGACCAACCAAGAGACTGACGGGCTAGTTCGCTCTGTTTGCCTGGCTTCTAGGTGGCGGCCTATGGACAGAAAGTTATCAAACCTGTTTTTACTGGGCCATGTCCTGCTTCTCAGGCCTTTTGTGTCATGTCTGTGGGCTAGGGGACAGCTGCCTGGCCACTGGCCCTGGGAGCATTAGAAACAGGAGGCCCAGGAAAGAGCAGGCAAGCTGTCGTCTGGGGGAGATCTGCCCTATCTGCCCTGAGCTTAGTGAAGCATCTCTCGGCCTCCTCTCCCCTGGGCCTCCCACCAGTGTCTGCTGACCGGGCAGTCCCTCATGTCCACCTGTCCATGACATCAAGTCTAATTTAAGCTAAGCCTATGTGCTCTGTGGAAACACACAGGCACCGGGTCTCTTATTCACGTGCAGGGATGCCGGAAGAAGGCTCGCCACGAAGGGCAAAACACCTTGTTCTTCAGGATTGCCAGGGAAGTGAGTATGGGAGTCCCAGGGACTGACTGCCTGTAATGTGTACAAGCTGTGTGTGCAGACTTTCACCCACAGGCACACCGTGGGCAGCGCGTGGCACATTTCCTGGGCAGGCTTCCTCTGGTCTCCCAGGAGGCACGGCCTGTTCTTATTCCCTCTGTACTCCCAGTATCTAGCGTAGAACCTGACAAAGATGCTCTCTAGATGAATATCATACTTCTCTTTCCAGGCTTTAATTATGACTGGATAAAGTCTGGCCCAGTGATCGTTCATAGTGATGAGCTCAGCAAATCTCCCCAGGGTTTCAATAACTCACCTGTCATTCAGCTTCCATCTTTTCAGTAGGAAGAGGACTCCTCATGCCACCAAGTCAGAGCGTAGGGGCTTCTGTCCCAAACCCATCTGAATTTCACTTCATTCACTTCCTACCCTGTCTTTCCAGCCTGTTTCCCTTCTTTTCTCCTTTGCTCTCCCTCCTTGTTAAGATGGTTGTTGTTGTTGTTTGGGTCTTATGATGTGCCTTCAGATCTAGGCTGAACCAGGTTGCCTGCCGTGGACACACACTTCAATAGCGTCTGTGCTCCTTGTGTCTGAGTCCCGCATCAGCATGGCTGTCCACGGGAACTAGATGAGATGCTCTCTGGTAAGCTTGCTCATATCTGGGTCATCGTCTCTGCTGCCTGGTGGATCAAGGACTTTGTGTTTCTCTCCTTTGAGGGGGCCCATTGTTTCTCTGGAGCACTGAGTTCGGAGGCAGCAGGAAGTGATGGCTCAGAATCCATCTCGTGATTCAATTATTCAATTTAGGATTATTCAACTTAGAATTTTTATTCTCTTCATTAAGTTTTGAGTGTTTTCCTGTCCTACATTTACCTACCTTATACCTACATGTGAGCATATTCTTATCTGATCTCCACACTAGGGAAGCCTGGCTGTGAGCAGGTGGATGTCTTCATCCGCCATGGAGATACAGTTCTACGGAGCATCTTTAGGAAGTCAGGTGGCCGTGTTTCTGGTCCTGCACAGTTGCTGGCTGAGTTACCATAGTTGTATGACTGAGGACCTGCTCAGATGCCTTAGAAGAGCCCTGAGCTATAGGAGATAGGGCCGAGTTCCCTGTTTCTCAAGGGCCAAGAAGACCCTTGGCAGACTATTTATCAGTACACAGAACTTCTGCCTCCTTCAAATAACTTCACCAAAAGTCCTGAGAGGAACCAGATGATGTTGAACTTCACTGTTGAACATTCTCTACCTTGCTGTGGGATGCTCTTCTCCCCACCAGAGGCTTCCCTCGACTGAGTTCTGTTGTAATTTATTTATTTATTTCCTTATTTATTTTATTTTATTTTATTTTTGGTTCGAAACAGGGTTTCTCTGTAGCTTTGAAGCCTGTCCTGGAATTAACTCTGTGGACCAGTCTGGCCTCAAACTCACAGAGATCTGCCTGTCTCTGCCTCCCTAAGGCTGGGATTAAAGGCATGTGCCACTACTGCCCGGCTTTTTAATTTTTTTTTTTTTTTTTGGTTCCTTTGCAATTTATTACAGAACCTCTATTGGGTATTCACTGCTTAGACTACTCTTGCCTCACCTATTCTTCTGGATTCACAGATGCATTCAAATTAAAATGTAAATTTGTGGCTTCATGGGAGAGAGCCCTGGACTAATCGGGACAGTGAGCACAGCTTCTCTCCTATCTTCTTCCCATTGTCTTCTTTCTTTTGAAACGTGTTTGGTTTTGGGTGGAATTAGGAGCAGACATGGAAAAGGTTATGCGGAAGTTTAGGAAACAGGATTAGCAACTGAGTGTGAAGCCCAGAAGCAGAGAAGGGAAGGGTTCTCCAATTCTGGCAGAGTTCTACAGCAAAATCAATGCATCTTTCAATAAAAATACCCCCAATTTGTGTTATGATGACATATACAATGGCATTTGTGGTAAGTCAAGGCTGAGGGGGAAAACACACTAGTCATAATGACACAGCTTGAGTGGCCAAGTGCCATGCGCGGACCTGCCAGGTTACTGGTTTAGACTGGGCATGTCTGACAGTGTCTTGAGCATTGGCATATTGGATTAGTTGATAGAAGCCACTTAAGCTGTGTCAAGAAGCATCTGAGATGCATCTAATGTCATCTGCAAAACCATGAAATGACCAGTCAGTGGCGTCAGATGTACCCTATCGAGGAGAAGGGAGCAGATATGCAATGTCCTTCCCACCTATGCAGCTTAAAGTGTGGTTAGTTTGTATATCTCCTCCTTCCCAAAGGACTTGAGTCACAT
Source organism: Alexandromys fortis (assembly GCF_014885135.2). NCBI lineage: Eukaryota > Metazoa > Chordata > Mammalia > Rodentia > Cricetidae > Alexandromys > Alexandromys fortis. The sequence goes on from NW_026067964.1 coordinate 7,097,607, forward strand.
TACTTATATTTTGGGTATGGTTATTTTTGGAAGCTCCACTGCAGGTCTGCTGCTCTACCTTCCGTGGCGCTCTAGCTCCACACTGAGTACTTTGCCTCATTTTTTGACTGCGTTAGTCTAATACCCCAGATGGCCAGGACGGTGGCGTTTTTATGGGAGTCTCCTCACCTACCGCCTCCCTGTTTCCTGTGGGTATATAGTCAGGTTTTTAGCAACAGGGCTGATGTCATTATGATTTCAAGTAATTTGGCTCCAAGACAACACCCACTCTCTGAATAATGTCCATGAACACTTGACACAGTCATTTGGGTGAGTCACATTTTCCCAGTGGATGTGAGCTGCAGATGTTGAGATGGAAGCTCACCAGGTTTCCTCCTGAAATGGGACTTCCAGAAGCAGCCCCAGAACTGCAGAGCGTCCTTCTCAGAAAACGAAAAACCTCCAGTGGGCCAGCTAAAGCTCCGGCCACGTGAATGCCAGCAAGCGTTCTAAAGCAATCTGGAAGATAACCGAGAGAGCAAGGGAGACCCTCTGCTTCTTCATGGAAACCCTCAAACTCACCTGATCAAAGAGTGCCAACTCTTAACCCCAAGTGCAGACACAAACACTGAGTTATTCGATTTTCACAATAATCCAGACCATGGATCCAAACACCAAATGTTTTGCAAACTCTGTCTTCCATTCTATAATGAGATAACAGAAAGGGGATGTTGTGTAATATTACTTTATGCAAAGATGTGTTACATGTGTTTATGCTGCATTTGTTTAAATGTGTAAAGATGTGTTGTTGTTTTACCTTGCCTGCCTAAGACACCTGATTGGTCTAATAAAAAACTGAAAGGCCACTATCTAGGCAGTAGAGGGATGGGCATGGATGGTGGGCAGAGAGAATAAATAGGAGACAGAATCTAGGCTCAAGAAGAAAGAGAGAGAGAGAGAGAGAGAGAGAGAGAGAGAGAGAGAGAGAGAGAAGAAGAAGAAGAAGAAGAAGAAGAAGAAGAAGGAAGGAGAGAGGGAGAAGCCTGAGGCCAGACAAGCAGGCAGCTGCCCTCCAGCCAGCATGAAGGAAATAGTGGAAGTAAGAGAAAGAAAGGGAGGAAGGAAGAAATAAAGGAAAAAAAAACCCTCTGAGGCAAAAGGTAGATGAAGAGAAACAGGTTAAATTAAGTTATAAGAGCTAGCAAGAAATAAGCATAAGCTAAGGCTGAGCATGCATAACTAGTAAGAAGTCTTCATGTCATGATTTGGGACTGGTTGGTGGCCCAGGAGAAAGCCTGCTACAAGGGGACATCAACGATTTTTGCCACAGGCACCTGATTATTGAGCAATTATGAAGCCCAGGTCTCTGAGTCACTGTTTTCTCACCTTCCCCTGCCTTTGCTATCTAGAGAGAGGCCACCTGAGTAACAGTTCATTTCTTCTTCCAAAGAAAAACATATCTTTAGAAGAAGAAGCATGTCAAAATCATATTAAGTAAAAATGAAAAAATACTGTAGCTCTTTTTTTTTTTTTTTTACATAATTGAAGGGTTTTTTTTTTTTTTCGGTCATGGACAATCCAGGTCAAAGACTCATTTTAAGAGCTTTGTCCAAAAAAGACTGACTGAGGAAGAGAAGGTGCATTGAGCAAATGCTGAAGCCAAACTGCAGAATGATCAGGTATGGTAGCCAAGAGTGGCCAAATTTGTCCTAAATGCACTTCTGTAGACCAAGATGGGAATGTCAAGAGACTTTATTGGAAACGTGCGTAGAAGAACATGGTGCTGTCTTTGTTTTTCTGTTGTCTGAGACAGGCTTCCAGATATAGTCCAGACTGGCCTTGAAACCATATTTCTACTGTCTCAGGAGTGTGCCATGATGTACAATTTAATGTTTTGAACGAATTCATTTTTTGCGTTTGGTGGTTTGGAGAACTCAAATCCAGGACCTTGTATATGCTAGACAAACATCCCAGCACCGAGCTCCTCTCCCCAAGCTGTTCCTCCCTTTGCTTCAACCAACCTTCTTTTCTTTTCTTTTTTTTTTTTGATTTTTGAGACAGGGTTTCTCCATAGCTTTTGGTTCCTGTCCTGGAACTAGCTCTTGTAGACCAGGCTGGCCTCGAACTCACAGAGATCCGCCTGCCTCTGCCTCCCGAGTGCTGGGATTAAAGGCATGCGCCACCACCGCCCAGCCTCCAACCTTATTTTCTAATGAAACATTTGGAAGGCCAGAGGAAGGGTATTCTGCCTCGCTTTCTCTAGTTTTGGCCTCACTCCACCTTAGAGCAGCTGGGGAGAAAAGAGTCTCACCTGACAGAGAGCTTATGTAGAACCCCTCAGTCTGCCTTTCTCTCATAGAAAGTACCCTGGCTGTGCCAGCACACCCCAAGACTAAAGAAAGTTGGTGGCAGGAGGGACCGGAGTATAGTGTGTGATGAAAATAAAAACCAAATCACTTTCTCGTACTTCTTCTGAGGCTGAATCTAGATGAGGAATCTTTTTTCTTTTGTAACTGATCTGAATAAAGTTTTGTGTTTGTTTAGATCAATGCTGATGGATGTCAGTAGCTGGTCTTGAGCCCAGGCTGGGGGTCATTAGCATCCTGTCCTCTCAGTCTGTTAGTGTAGCTGAGCCAGAGATCTTAAAGCCACGCTTCTTCCACTTTCCCTCCCTGGAAGTGCAGCCTGGCATCTCCTGCACTAACACCTGAGCCGTGATGCATATGAACGAGATGTTACTACAAAGCTCATGCTTTAGGAGAACAAACGAAGGTATAAAAATGTTTTGCCAAATGGAGGAGTCAATAAATACAAACTATATTTCAAAAATTATAATTATTTAGTTATATATACACATATTAAAAAGCCTAAGGTGTTGAGGAAACTAAGGTGATGGAATGAGGGTAGCTAGTGTCCTTTAGAAGACCAAATTCTCCCATGTCACCTCCTATTATGACAGTGTAAGTGAAAATGCTGTCCATAAGTACAGGCTCCGAGGAGACATCTCCCCTTTCCTCCCAACCTCGTCCAGAACGGAGTCAAGGAGGAGCAGAATTGACCAAATGAGTTCTTTTGAAAAATATTTGCATTTGAATATCAAAGAAACAAGCAAAGGGGTTGTTTCTTTTGGCTCATTGTTCAATCCCAGTCCATCATGGTGTGGATGACACAGTAGAACATCTCAGCTCTTGATGGCTGCAGCAAACCACACAGCTGAAGTTGTTCACGTTCTGGCTGATCAGGAAGCAGAGTGCAACAGGAACCAAAGGCTGGCGTTCAAAGGCCACATGGACCAGAAGTTGGCTGTGACAGCCAAAGACCCTCCCCTAGTGATGCATTTCTCCCAGGTCCTTACTTCGCAAAGTTTCCAGAATCCCCTAAAACAGTTCCACAAGCTGGAGACTATGAGTTTTAAAACTGAGCCTGTGGAAGGACTTTTCAGATTAAAACATAATGAATAGCAAGAAAGGTTTATTAGAGATTGTAAGTAAGCCTGTATGAGAGCAGGGACCACCTAGGTTGGGTCCAGAGCTATGACTGGGGTATATCTATACATCCATAGCCATGAAGATGAGCTCTTAGCCAATATTATTATTATTATTTCTTCTTCTTCTTCTTCTTCTTCTTCTTCTTCTTCTTCTTCTTCTTCTTCTTCTTCTTCTTCTTCTTCTTCTTCTTCTTCTTCTTCTTCTTCCTTCTCCTCCTCCTTCTGATTACAATATAATTACATAATTACATCATCCCCACGTCCCTTCCATCTTCCAAACCTTCCCATATATCTTTCCTTGTTCTCTTTCAAACTTATGGAATCATTTTTCATTACATATGTGATAATATATATTCATACATAATATTCCTAAATATATAAATATAATCTGCTCAGTTTGTATAATGTTACTTATGTTTTCATAAGCTACTTATAATGTTACCTATGTTTTCAGGGCTGACTTTTGGTTTTAGACAAACCCATTGGTAAATTCTTCCCCGAGGAAGACTATTTTTCTGCTCCTGGTTCCTTGGTTACCTGTAGTTCTTTGTGTATGGTCGAGGCCTCCGGGTCTTTGGCTGTCCACGTTGGCAACTCTGCTGTTCAGCTCATGTTTGGGCAAAGGCTCTTTGCTCTGACATTTGGTTCTGACGTTTTCAGCAGACACAATCTCAGTGCAAACTCCCTGATCTCAGACTCTTACAATCTTTCTGCCTCTTCTTCTGCAATGTTCCCTGAGCCTCACACATGGGAGTTATTTTGTGGATGAGTCCGCTGGGACTGGGCTCCAAGACTTTTCATTCTGTTTGGTTGTGTTTTCCTGTTATGGTCTCTATCTGTTGCAAAGAGAAGTTTTCTTGTTGAAGGGCAAGAGCTACAGTTATTTGTGTGCTTAAGAACAAATGTAGTTGGGGATTATCAACCACTCTATCTTAAAGTTTAGCCTTATTCAACTAGGTCAAACTCCACTTCCTCAAGATGTGAGTCTCTGGTACCCAGAACCCTTACAATTGGCCCAGTTCATATTTCAGTTGCATTGTCCTTCTTCGGCTTAGTGCTAATACACAACATGAGTAGATCAACAAAGACCCTGGCTACTGTAGCCTGGAATGTATCACAAATACCGGACATGCTAGTCTGGTGTATAGGGTATGGGGCAGCAGGAGGTTGGAGACCTGAAATGTCCCCTAAGGTAACCCACCCTACAACAGCCCGTATACAGCCCTGCAGAAGCCGATGTTTACACTAAGTACACATCAGGTCTCTACAGAGAAAGGAAAATATTGAGTTTGACTGGTAGCACAATCCAGAAGGTTCTGGAAGTGTCATTTGAAATAAAAACCTTCGGGGGTACAGGGCAGGAGACCTGAGAACAGAGGTGGTCACATGGTCTGAGCTTACCTTTCAGCCCAGGAAAGCTCCGTCAGCAGTGTGTGGAGGACTCTCCTGTACCACATGTCACTGACGCTTGAAACACTTTCATTGAAGTCCAGGGGAAAGATCTGTGATGCAGAGGTCTGTTCTGGAAGGCCTGTCTCTCTTAAAATGGGCCTGAGAGTAGGATTTTTTTTCTTAACTAATGAGAAAATTCTTGTTTCCTGAAACAGTTGGTCCTGAATAAGCCCTTGGCGCTCATCTGAGGCTCTGGAAAACTTGCTACCTCTGAACGAATGTCCACCCAGACGCTTAGGAACAACGACTTGGAAGCGCGCGTCTCCTTCCCTCAGAGGCATGCCTTTTCTGTGGCTCATGTATAAAGTTCCCAATCTGCACCTCCCCTGATGCTCACAATTAATGACATTGGGGCAGGGTTCGGAAGGCGGGGAGGGCGCTTGGAGCCTGACTGGCCCAAACAGACAGCAAGAGCAGGCAGATATATTGGTCAGGACAATTAGAGGGGGGGTCAGGGCATTGGAGGCTTTGGCCGTGAATGCTGGCGATCCTTTGGACATGCATTAGTGTCAGCTGATCTAACCCAGTCAGACAAAGGGAATTAAAAGACAACTTTAATCAAGACGGAGCCTCTTTCCCCAGCCAGGCAGCAGTGTCAGGGCCTAAGAATGTCTGATCTGGGACGCCATGGGCCCCAGCTTGCCTCGTGAGGGGGGGCCCTGCACCTGCGCTGGACAGCAGTGTGCTCAAATGATTCAGGTTGGGGAAGACAATCTAGATCATTCTTGATGCTTCCCAAAGATTCCAGCTGTGAGCATGTTTTTACTTGGAGGTACTGGTAGTTGAACCCAGAGCGCCATACATGTAAAACAAGTGCTCTACCCTTAGCCACTCCTAAGCTGTTCCAGTTCCCATTTGGATACAGATGGGAGCTGAACTCTGAGTTATGAAGAAGAATACTTTTAAGTTGCTGCCAAGAACTGCGCGATTAGCCCTGAGATTCAACTGTGGTTCGATAGATCGTGGCTTTCAAAACCTTCTCCCATCTCTAGAACCTCACCAAGGGCTCCTACTCCTCCACTTGAGTGAAGGAGCCTGTGGGGGATGAACTGGGGCTGCAGGGGGTCGACCATATTATGTGTTCTCTCCTCTTCCTCACACACTCAGATGGCTTGATCTGAGGCTTACTGTCAACTCTTCAATGGTAGTCCAAGGGACCTGAGGATCAGTTACCAGCACTGACTGATCAACTTCTGGCTGGGGAAATCAAGAAAGGCAAACTGATCTCTGAAAGAAAGGCTGGGTTTAGGCCAACATTTCTGAGCTCAGATGACACCTTGCAATCACATCACAGGCAACGCTTACATGCTGGGCCACACCCAGCCATTTCTCTTTTAGCTGCCTGGGGTGAAGCTCCAGTACCGACACTAGTTCTCAGTCTCTCCGGCCATGTGTAAGAACCCCCACCGGAGGCTTCCAGTTGAGAGGAAGACTGTATGTGTGGGCACGTGTTCCATCTCTCAGCTTAGTGTGTGAACGCCTGGGACAGTGCCTCATGCCTTGGCATCTTTTCCTAGGGTTTCACAGAGCACACCCACAGTGGGCTCTGAGTAATAGTCAGGCGTGAGTACTTGATGCACAGATGCACAGCGTCATCCCCTCCTCAGACCTCCCGTCCCCCCTCAGACCTCCCGTCTCCTCCTCAGACCTCCCGTACCCCCTCAGACCTCCCGTCTCCTCATCGGACCTCCCGTTCCCTCCTCAGACCTCCCGTCCCCTGGAGGCAGAAACTACCACTTTAAATACGCTGCAATGCAGAGAGGGCTTCTAAGAAAAATCTGGGTCAGCTGGACCTGTGATGACTCTTCTAGTTGCTCAAGGCATGTCTAGACAGAAAAAAAAAATCCTTGTAGACAGTGAAGGCAGATGTCTGGTGGGGATTTTTGGTGGTGGTTTCTATATTTTGGTGGAGTGTCTGATAAAGACAGAAGGCTTCTCTCAGGTAGGTCTGGGGGAAGGGTTCTCTTGATTACTAAGACTTCATATCTGGTTTTCTCTAGAAAGGGTAGGCCATGGTGCCACTTGTCTAAAGGATTCTGGGAGTGTCCTCTGCAATTATTCCCTGATACACCATTGAAAGCCAAGTACCTGCAGTCTGAACACTCAATTTAAAATATTAATTAAAGAAACTAATAAAATCACCCCTTCCAAAACCAAAACCAAAGCAACAGCAGCAAAAACGATGTAAACGCATCAGAAGAGAGAGAGCAACTGGGGTTTAGAACGAAGACTTTCTGCAAGTCTTGCCGCTAACAACATGACAGGCTATATAGATAGATCTCATGGTTTTTGTTTAGTTTGGTTTGGTTTGGTCTGGTTTTGTTTTTGTTTTTTTTTGTTGTTGTTGTTGTTGTTGTTTTGTTTTTTAAGTCAGGGTTTCTCTGTAACTTCGAAACCTGTCCTGGAACTAGCTCTTGTAGACCAGGCTGGCCTCGAACTCACAGAGGTCCACCTGCCTCAGCCCCCTGAGTTCTGGCATTGGCCTGTCAGTGGTGCCTGCCACTGTACCCAGAGAAAAGCAGATTTCTTGGCTTGCATGTCTTCATGCTTTTTGCTCTCCTCCTTCCCCTCCTCCCCACAGACACTAACTGAACTAGAATAAAAACCCCACCGCAGACACTCCCTGAGAGCAGTCACGGTGTGTGTGTGTGGTGGGGGCGGGGGATCTGAGAAGCTCTGGCACCGATCTTCCCAAGGTGGGAAGGAGAGTGTGCTCCTGAGGAGAGGTGCTGCCCAAAGAACCTCAGGAATCACCTTTGAGGTCCGGCAGTCCCACCAGAGTACTATGACCTTTCTTAAGCAGCTGTCTTATGCTCCATTGGGCTGGCATTGGGAAGAACAGTACAATCAATGGGTCAGCAGTGAGCACACCTGATCTTGCTTACAGGAGACACAAGGCTGACAGTCTGCATGAAACAGCTGGGCTCACAACTGTACTGAGCAGGGAGTATGTGTGGGGACAGGCAACGCTGGAAAAGGAGCCCCAGCTGGTTCGGTGAGAAGGGGATATATAAATTCATGTAATTGAAAAGACTCATTATTTTTACTCTCTTCCTTTTATTCTTTCCTGTGTTGGCTCGGGGATTTCTTATGGGGACAACTCCTGTTCTAGGTCCTCCAACCGGAAGAACAATTCATCTCCCACCAATTCCACCAATGGTGTCTACCATCAGCTGACTGTGGTACGGCTGCTCTTACTGCCCACCTCTAAGCCGGCCTCTGTGGCCAAGATGTCACTCTGCCCTGATGGTTAGAGCTAAGTCCACACTCATCTTGGGTCACAATTAGAAAAACAATGCTTAAGTTGCAAAGGCTGAAAACAGGACAGTCTGGGCTGCCTATAGGAGGACTGGAGACAGTCTGGGCTGCCCACAGGAGGACTGGAGACAGTCTGGGCTGCTCACAGGAGGACTCGGGGCAGCCTGGGCTGCTCACAGGAGGACTCGGGGCAGCCTGGGCTGCTCACAGGAGGACTCGGGGCAGCCTGGGCTGCCCACAGGAGGACAACGGGCTGCTCCAAGGGGAAAGGGGGGCAAAGGCTCAGGAAAGATAAGTCCACTGGAGAAAGCAAGGGGGGAAGTTCAAAGAGAAAGAGATAGGGCCAACAATGCGTGCAATCTGGAGAGACTGAAGACAAAGGGAATGGTTATGGTCTCTAGACAGGGTGGTTGACTCATCTTGCTCTGAAAGGTCAGAAGTATGGGAGGGAAACAGGGCCCTGCGAGGGAAAGTGGGAGTTCCCGAGACAGAGGCTAGGGGCTGTTGTCGGCAGAAGTCCTCAAGGAAGAAAGGAACAACTTTCTGGACCCCAATTCAGCCCCTAATCACTGAGTGAGTCAGGGTACCCACCCTGGAGCACTCTCGGTTTCTGTCCTCGAGGTCCTCAAAGCTTGCCATGAGGAAGGACCGGAAATGCGAAGACAGAGGGAGGAGAAGCAGTCCCAACTCCCAGGCTTTAGAGAAGGAGGGGCTACAGTGAGGAGCTGACATTAAGCCACGTTCATCACGGCGCAGGTGCTGGCGTCAGTCCGGGGGACCAGAGAAGCTTTGCCGGGAAGGTGCTGCCAGAGCCGTGCTGGAGCAATATGAAGAGAGAGTGATAGACGAGAACCACACGTTACCTTACAAGGCTCACCAGTGTGTCCCAAGTCTCACACAGGGGCTTCTGAATATCACCACAGGCACACTCACAGCTCGGCATCACCAGAAGTCATGGGACTCCCAGGTTTGCTATAGTGTGTGAGAAAAGGGGGTGGAGTCAGTGGCAGAAACAAGGTGGGTGAAAAGTGACCCAAGAAAAGACGAAGGGAGTAGGTGCCTGCACCGGCAGACTTGAGGAAAAGGTGGGGATTGGGAGGCTCCCCACTTTCCACCTCTTGCAGTGCCTATCCCCACCCTCTCAGCCGACAATGCCGCCACATGGCATCTGAGTCTGTTGCAGCCGGCAGAAACAGGCAGGCTAACAAAACGCACGCATCACAGGCAGATAAAGCCGAGCAGTGTCTCACATTCCTAAAACGTCATGGCTTTTCTTTCAGAGACAAGTAATTTAAGAAAAGGGGGTGGGGGGAAAGACCCCAAACTATGGACAATGTGGAGTCCCCGGGAAGCTTCCAGAGAGGCGAGGTTTGTGTGCAGCACTGCCCTCTGCTGGCCACAGCTAGCTCTGCAGTTAAATGTCACTGATATCAGCCATCTTGACAGGGAACCACAGAGAGCGTAGGTAAATTGGGCTTTTGAGTCATTGTAAACTGAGTAACACGCTACCATTAAATCCACACTTCCTGCTCTTGAGGGACTGATTCCGCAGCTTTGGTTTTTAAACTTCCTAGTTGACTATTCTAACAAGACATGTGCTCTATGAAAAACCTTAAGGGCTTGAAAAAAAGGTTTGTTCTTTTAGCATTTTAATGTACCTATAATGGTCACAGTCACTTGGAGATGGGCTATAAAAGTAGAATAATTTCCTAGAATTAGCTAACTTTCAGATAATGTCTGATAATTTCTTGATGTTAACAATAATGACCAACATGGATTGAGCATGGTACCTTTTGTACATCATATTAATTTTTTTTTCGAGACAGGGTTTCGCTGCAGCTTTTGGACATCACATTAATTTATATATATATATATATGTACAGGTAGGAGAAAGAGAGAGAGAGAGAGAGAGAGAGAGAGAGAGAGAGAGAGAGAGAGAGAATGGACTTAGGCACAGTCCACCTTCTTAAAACTTTACATTTATTTATTTATTTATTTATTTATTTATTTATTTATTGAGGCAGAGTTTCTATGTGTAACTGCCCTGGAACTATCCTGGCTATCCTGGAACTCCCTCTGCAAACCACATTGTCCTTGAACTCACAGAGATCCACCAGCCTCTGCTGGGATTAAAGGCCTGTGTCACCGCCTCCCAGCCTTAATACTTTTTAGATGGTTTCTCTCACTGGCCTGGAGTCTGCCAATTAAGCTTTGAAAGCTGGCCAGCAAGCCCCGGGGGACCACCCGTTCCCACCTCCCCTGTGCTTAGCTTACAAGTACCAACTCCACCCTGTGGAGGAAGAGGGCGGAGATTCTGATGACCAGCTTCCCATCTCTGGCATCCCTCCTAGTATAAGCTGGTTCACCATGCTCCTGTGACAGCTACCCGAGGGGGTCTTTAGCATTCCATCATCTGTGAGCTTTTCTTGCTGACTAGGCACTTTATGCCTGTTGTCTTGCTTAAACCTGGCAACCCCTGTGAAACAGCTAATTGCCCGTATTTCACAAGTAAGGAAAGTAAGACCAAGCACTCTGATTTCACCCATATTCTCACAGCCGGGTCAAGTGATGTATTCTGCTCCTGTAACGGAGGCACTGACCTGGGGTGAAGTTTTCCCAGAGGCCAGGCAGGGAGAAGTAGGCAGGGCTGTGACGAGGAGCAGGTCCCCACAGCACCATGACCCAGGTCAGCCTTGCTCGTCGTATCTGAAGCCCTTTGATCCGGTCTCATCAGAGATTCTAAAATTGAGGGGGTGGTTGGGGTTGGGAAAACGAAGAGGAATGCCAAGTAAAGGCTGCTGGGGAGAAAGCAGGGTTCTTAAAGGTTCTTCTCATCTTCTTTTAACAGCTCAACACCTCCTGCAGAATTGAACCCTTGGTTGCTATGCCCTGTGTCACGGAACACACGGAGCCCTGACTTGTGTCTCACATGTGATGACCTGCGTGGAGAGTTTCTTTCATTCATGTAGTTGGTGGTTACAGGTTTGTCCTTCTGGGAGGCTGCAGGAGGACCTAGGTTGCTTTCCCACCTTCCTGTCCCCACTTTCATCACGGTCTTTATCACTGAGAAAAGCTGCAATTATTTTACGATCACCAAGTTGTCATTTGGGGTCGGTTTATAATAGTTCAAGCTTTATTTTCATCGTGAAGTGTCTCCACCCAAAAGCAAAGGGACACAGAAACAGGTAGATACCTGACAGCAAGTTTCAAATAGCTGCATTTTCTAAATGTCTTTACATTATTGATCTCCATATGAACCCCATGATCCTTGGAGATTACGCATTGGCTTGCCGAAAGGAACATTTCTAGACTAATTAAGTTCCGTGGCGTTTCTCTGAGCAAAGCAAACAAAACAAGAAGGATTTACTAATTAGGCAGCTCTCAGAACCGAAGAAGGCTTTTTTGGTGTGTGTGTGGGGGGGGGGGGGGCTTTTCAAATCTTTATTTTTAACCAACACATAAAAATACACTAAAGGGTACCATATGATATTTCCATATATGTATACATTGTATAATGTTTTATGTTAAACATACCTGTCCTCACTTATCCTCATTTCCAGCCTTTTTTGAGCACACAGTACCTTGCTGTTACCCACAGCCACCATTCTGTGTGACAGAGCAACAAACACAGTTTCTTGCTCCTGTCTGACAGGCCCCCTCCTGCTCCAGAGTGCGTTCTGAGCATGCCAGTCAGCAACGTGACCAGGCAGCTTTTATAAGAACAAAACAAAGGTGCAGAACAGAAAACAGTTTAATTGATTATAACCTCATCAATCACCCTGCCAATGGTCACAGGCTGTGTGGTCTCTTGTGTCCAGCCGAGGCTCAGTTTCTGTGCTTAGTGTCTGTATTGGCTTATCTGTTCAGCCCAGTGCATGAGTCTGGCCTTCTGGAAAGGTTCCTGTGCAGTTTTCCAATGCTGTTACTGTCACTGGGTTTGGCGGTGGTATATCTTGATGTGGACTGTATTGGAGACTGTTCTGTGTACGCTTGACAGGAATGACCGTTGTGAGGTTCCTGGAGAAAGTGTTCTAGATCAACACTCCAGACAGGGGGCTGACGGAGCTCAGATTGTCTACAGTGCTGCTGATTTTCTCTAGATAAACTCTCTAGTCAAGGTAGCTGACAGAGCTCAGATCTTCCTCATCACTGCTTAATTTCTTTCTGCTCTTTTTTTTTTTTTTGAATCACTTGTTACTATTTCATACGTATGAGTATGTTGTCTATGTGTGTACCATGTGTGCCCCTGGTGCCTGCTAGGGCCAGAAGACGGTGTCAGATCGCCTAAAGCTGCAGTTACTCGATGGTCACAAGGCACAAGGCAGGTGCTGGGATTTGAACCTGAGTCCTCTGGAAGAGGGGTCAGTGTTCTTAACCACTGAGCCATCTCTCCAGCCCTGTTCTCTGAACAGCCAAAGGGTGTTGCAATCTCCACGGCTGTCATAGACTTGGCGATCTCTTCTTTAGGTTCCTCCACTTCCAGTTTCACACACTTTGACAATCTGTCTGAATTATGCTGTGTCTTTGGTTGAACCGAACCCCTGTTATTCTGAAATGTCCCTCATTATCTCTGAAATATCCCGTGCTCTGAATGCCGCTCTGAGGAGAACATGGCCATTTCAGTTTAGCATATTTTCCTCATCCTTTGTCTGTCTTTGTGTTGAAGATAGAGCTCTTAAATTCTGTTTTTCATCCAATTTTTATTCCTCTATTTTCTAAATTAGTTTAGATTATTTGAATATTCAGTATTATATTGTGTTAACCTGTGTTTGGGTGATTAGTATTCCATTTCAATTTACCTATTGGCTTTTAATACTTTAGGGGTTGCAATGTGCACCCCCAAACAATCATACTCCACCAACAGGTGCCATTTCACCATTTCAGGTGAAATGCCGGCCCCTTCAAATCTCTCAGCCCTTTTACCTTCCTTCTTATGTTTACAGACAGTAGACATAATATCCACTATACATTGTTTTCCCCTTTCAATAGTCATACATGTTTTAAAATCTGATGGGAGAAGAGTCGTTCTTGTTAACATAGACAGATGCTGCATCTTTGTCTTCTGTGGCTCCTTGCATCCCAAGCCTTCCTTTATGTCATCTCCCTATGTCGTCAGCCCAAAGATGATCAGCAGTTCTTCTCGGTAGGTCTGTTGGTCATAAATTCTTTTGTTTTTGCTTCATGACATAGGAAACCACAGTGATCATGATTAGACCATACTTTTAATCAAACGAACAAAAATGGAAAGATTAAAAAAATTCCCTACTTGGCAAACTACTTTTAAAGTATACTTTTTAATGGGAGGACTTTGAAAGGAGGCACCTGCATTGAAATGCCTTTCCCTAGAAGGCTAAGGTTATTTATTAGATGAAAATCCAAGGGGCCCAAGCATGGGATACCCCTGTATGAGTTATTGGTCAAGGAGGCCCAGAGACCCCCAAATAACAGACTGTTGTCATTCTCTAGGTTGTGCACTGTAGCTAGATGATAAAACCCTATAGCTGATGATGCTGTGTGCTTCCATTGCAGGAGAAGGAAACCACGCTGCAGACTTCTTCCTGTCGACTAGTTTTCATTGTGGGGTGGGGGAGTGCTATCCAGGCTCCTGGGGAGAAAAGGTCACAAATGGGTTCACCTAGCACTGGACCCTGTATACTACAACACTGACCTTCTGGTCAGGATGTGCAGACCAGTGTAATAGTGGCACGGCTGTTATTGGAGTAGCCAGCGGCCTTTTAAAAAATTGTATTTTAGGCCTGCTGCACAACAGAAAATTCATGCCTGTACTGTAAATATGTTCACATGTTCATGCTGGGAGGGTCTTAGGACCTAGACAGAAAACCCACTACTAATATTCTATTAAATGGATGTGTTGTCAGACTAACCACCTTCTCTATATAAATGGTTATTCCTATAAATCAATGCTGTTGTCAACCTTGATCAGAGAATCTTTTTAAAATATTTATTTGCTTGTTTTAATATTTAGTATTTGTTTTACTTTATGCGTCCTTTGGATGCTTGTATGTATGTGTACCACATGTGTGTGCCTGGTACCTGAGGATATGAGAAGAGGATGTCAGATCTTCTAGAACTGGAGTTACAGACAGTTGTGAGCCACCTTGTGGGTGCTGGGAAATGAATCTGGGTCCTCTGCAAGAACAAATAATCTGAACTGATAAGCCGTCTCTCCAGCCAAAGAGAAACTCTTAAAACAGGTAAACAACAGCTAAGGCAGAGACCCATCCCATGACAGGTCAAGTCCTAAGAAAGCGTGAAGATTGACGCTCTGCCCTAAAGAGACAGCTACATCAAACCCTGGTCACTCAGGAAACTGCAGAAGAGAGAGGGTGCAGACAGGAGAAAGGCCAGAAGGTAGAAGAGGAGCAGTGTTCTGAAATCCTGTCTCTGGACATGATAGGACCACTGTGCTCACGAGCTCACTGCGGCCATGGCTGATTACCTGCACACGACCAACATAAAATCAGTCTTCAACATTCTAGTATGGACTTGAGAGGCACTCAGAAGGCCTCACCCTAACTGAGGAGCTATCCATAGTGGGCTGCTAGAGGAAGGGAAGACATTTTCTTTCCAGGATGTGGCTACTGCTAGGTATTCCAGACTCTAGAGGGTGGCCCCACACCAATGAATGTACAGGCAACACTGGATGGGTTCAGTCATATAAAAGAAGAGTATATGAAGCTGGGAGGGGTAGGTTGGGGTGTGTCCTGAGGAAATTAGGGTGGATACAATTAAGATACAGTGTATAGATGTATGAAAATTATCAATGGATAAAAATATTCCTTAAAAATGGGGAGACAGGACTCATCTCTGTGGATCTTGTAGACCTGGTGTCTTTTTCTCGTGTCCAGTAATTTTGATTATAATCAATGCAACAGACTGTAATGATTGACTTACTCTATTTTGGTTCGAGTTTGTTTCTTCTGTGTTTGGTTTTACCACCCCCCCCCCCTCTAGCCCCTGGCTTCTTAATATGGAAGTTGGGTTATAGATTTGAGGGTTTTGTTTCCAGATAAACATTTAAAGCTCTAGATTTTCCTCTGAGTACAGTTTTAATTGTGTTCCATTTTGATAGACTATGTTCAAAATATTTTTTAGTTCAAAATATTCATTAATTTTTTTATTCTTATTTGAGCCATGAATTAGCTAAAGTGCTTGGTTTAAGTTCTAAACTTTTATTTATTGGTTTAAAAGTTTATTTTTATTCATGTGTACAGATGTTTTGTCTACATGTATGCCTATGCACTGTATGTATTCTTAGTGCCTATGGAGGCCAGAAGAGAACCTTGACCTTCCTGGTACTGGAGTTACAGATGGTTGTGAGCCATGCATAGAGGTGCTGGACTCTAACCTGGATCTTTTGAATGAGCAGCCAGTGGTCTTAACTACAGAGCCATCTCTTTGGCCCCCTGATATCTAAATAATCTTCTCCAGATAGGGTATTTTGATTCTTGAATTCTAATTTAATCCTGGTGTGTTAATGAAGAAGTGTTTCTGCTAATTAAGAATGTCAAGTATACCGAAGCTTGTCTTATGACCAATACGATTGTCACCCTAGTGAATGCTGGTGTGAAATTCACGAAGCACTCAGTCATGATTTATAAATGTTAATTGCATGGAGTGTGGTCAGCACCTGTTTATTGCCTCTCATTTTCCGTCTTTCCTGTAAATTGCTGAGCAAATGTCACAGTCTTGCACTTCTCCCCTTGTATTAGTTTTTGTTTTGCTTTCCCCGTCCCAGTCCTCTTTGTTGGCAGTTTATTAGTTTGAGATTATCCTCAACTCCCAGTTGATCTTTCCGTGAGGTTCTGAGCTTGGGTAGACAGTTGGCCTTCTGACTCCATGGGTTATGTAGATTTACCCAAGCACAAACCAAAAGTACCTGAAAATCTACATCTGCACCAAACACCCAAGACCGTTTTCCTTGTAATTATTGGGCATCATCCTAATTGTGTTATTATTGGCAACCACAATAACTCCAGAGGGCCCTAAAGCACACGGGGTGTGTCCACAATTCATGTTAGACAGGGGCTTGAGAAGCCACAGGCTTAGGGTCAAAGGGAGATGTTGGAGCCAATCCCCACAGACACCCACAGGCTACCATGTACACTGGAAGGATTCTCTTCCTTCAACTACATCATGAAAGGTTTCTTTTGTCTTTGAGGGCAAACATCATCTCCTCCTGATGATGATATAAACACAACCATACAGTTTTCTCACAGTTACTTCTTTTCTGCTGTGTCTCCTACCCAGCCTTTAACTTCTCTGAGGCCTTTCTTATTTAAACTGAGAAGTGGGCTTTCCTATAGGAACCATTTATGGGCTTGATGTTTTCCCTCATTCGCCAGTGTCTTTCCCTAGTTCGGTCATTTATAGTTAATGTGATGATTACGTAATTGGGTTAAAATACAATAGCTTGTTGTTTGTTTTCTAATTGCCCCTAAATGATCTTTGTTCTTTATTTGATTTTTAAGATCCAATTTCGAATCCATTGACTTTGAAAAGAGAAAAACACACTGTACTGTTTCTTCTCTGTTAATTTTTTTGCTTATAGCTTTTTCCTTTTTGAAACTTGTTATTGTAGTGAGAGCTACAATATGAATTTTTAACCTGGCAAACCTCTCTTCAGAGATAATCTTTTCCTTCATAGTGTTGTATTTCTGCTTCTTTCGTCCACTGTCTGTAATTACCCTTGTCATACATGTTACATGCGTGTAAACCTTGCATGCACGGTTACCAGAAAGTTTAGATAATAAAAACATCTTTTTTTTTTTTTTCCGTAAAGGTTTAACTTACAGGTTCTGTGTTTCATACACGTTCACTGCCTGGCTTTCTTTATTGCTGTGTGCACATCCACATTCCTATCTGGAATTGCATGCATCTGTTTAAAAATTACCTCCTGGGGCTGGAGAGATGGCTCAGAGGTTAAGAGCACTGGCTGTTTTCCTAGAGATCCTTGAGTTCAAGTCCCAGCAACCCACATGGTGGTTCACAGACATCTGTAATGAGATCTGGCACCCTCTTCTGGCATGCAGGCATACATGCAGGTAGAATGTTGTATACACAATAAATAAATAAATCTTTCATTTCTTTCCCCGAAAGCCTCCCTAGCGATAACTGTACCCAGCTTCAGTAGCCTAACAATGCCTTATTTGCTGTCTTTACTTTTGAAGGTATTTTTGCTGGATGCAGATTCTAGGTTATTAGTTTTTTCCCTTTAGTAACTTCTATTATTATTGTGACTTATTGCATATTAATTAGTAGGGTGAGTTCCTCCTCAATTCTTTTGTTTTTCCCTCAAATTTATTTTTCCCACAATAATCTTAGACATCTTGTCTAATTAAAAGAACTTACCATTAATATTTTTAAAAATTCCAGGTATAGGTTACCTTGGGAGTAATCCACACGTTTTTGATCCTATACCTGTGTATGAAGCAAGCTTGTCTCTTCACCTTTTCTCAAGCGTTCATTTGCATTACAAAGAAATGTCCTCCAACAGGTCTTAAATATTTCTTACTGTATTTGGCGGTCTTTCCTATTTTTGTGATTGTTCCTGTAGTAGATGGTGCCTCCTTGTTATCTGCTCTCAGGTGCCTTTGTGTGGGAAGCCATTCCTCACCACCAGTGTGGGAAGCCATTCCTCACCACCAGTGTGGACCCAACCACCTGGCTCCAAACACTCGCACTCCCCAATCATTTGCTGGTGCTTTTTCAAGCCTGCATTGTAGCGGTTGTGCGCTCTTGCAGCTGAATGTCCTTTTCACACAGTCCTGAGGGTGCCTTTTTTAGTCCCTTCTGGTCTTCACCTAAAACCCTTTTCATCCTGTTGCATTATGTATAGCTTCGGGAGTGTACCCGGTACCGATGCGTCATCTGTTGACTATATTTCAAGGTAGCTCCTTTTCCACATGGTTAGATGGGTTTCGTCTTGATCGCATCTGCAGTAGGAACCACTTCCTGTGGAGTCCCGCGGGCCTGTCTTGTGCCGGCATCTGCGTGACTTGGTTCGCATTCCCTCGGCTGGCTCCGTTCTTAGATAATTTTTATGTTTATTTTTTTGACTCTGACTTCCTTCAGCTATGGTTAGGAGAAAACTCTGAAGAACACCCACACATGGCACAATTTTGGAAGTTTGATTTCTGGAGGTCTCCTCTTCTGCCACCCACAACGTCAGGCAGACAGTCAACTTCCTGCCACAGCCTTCCACCGGTGGACAGAGTTTTTCTCGTCCTTATATGGACGGAACAGCCCCATCTGGCTTTCCGTTCTCCTCCACAAGATCGGTTCTGTCTCCTATCACTTGCAGCCCGAGGCTCGGCCCTGCTCCTGCTCCTGCAGCTCTAATGACCCTGCACCTAGTTGCCGCATTCCTATGTGAACCATTTGCTTTCAGCATCTGCTCAATGATACAGTTTTGATTTTCTATTGTCTTCTTGGTGTTTGGGAATTTTCCTTGCTTGTTGAGTTTGGCTAGGAGCTGATGGTAACAGCAACAGTGGCAAAGGCATTTTGACTTTGCAGTAAACAGGGTGACCCTTGTCCCTCTTGTGCCCTGATGTCCTCGACACAACAGGAAGCGGCAGGCAGTTTGCAGAGGTAATCTTTGACTCCAATCCATAACAATCGCCTGAGAGAGGACTGACGGCTTTTGCAACAGTTGCCATGGTTGTTTTTGTTACTAATACCATTACGTAATCTCACTGATTTTTAGAAGCGTAAACAGTGTTTTCCTGAGAGAAAGGGGTCCACAAATTCAAATGGCAAGCGGGCTAGATTTTCTGTCCTAGAATGTGTAGTTCAGCTTCCCAAGGTAAAGAATGGGAGCTGATGAAGGGCACAAGCAGTCAGAGGCCCTGATTGACAGCTTCTGTCACACAGCGGTGAGGCTGAACTCTCAGGTCTGCAGAATCCACCTTTACTGACTTGCATGCCACCTCAGGGGGGAGGGGAGTGAGGGAAGGCACAGAGCGCCAACAGTAATTGTTAGTAAGCCCAGTTGGAGGACGCGGGGGAGATGCTCTGAAGCCAAGGTTCTGAATGTTTCTCATTAATTATCTTCAAAACAAACTCTCAGCCTAAAAACCCCAATTAGAGAGCCCTGTATGGCTCGGACAGCCGTCGTGGTAAATTCGTGATGTGCTGGTTTTCATTTCAGAAATTGGAGTGGTCCAGTGGAAACTGTGGCCTCCGAAGGCTGCCAGACTGGCTTCAGATTCTTTCTCTCCCATTTGCCAGTTTGAGGGCAGTGGACGGATTACCTGGCGGGAGGCCGTGCGCCTCAGTTTCCTCTTCTGAAATAGACATAACAGTATGGCGGCGTACACTTCTCAACGCTATGGCACAGATGAAACCAACAGACACCTGAAGAACCTTCCTAAGCTGTTCCGTGGGAGGGCTGGCCATCATCCAGTCCCTTACAGGCTACTTCTTGGTCCTTCCATGACCTTACTGGGACACAAGCCACCTCTGATTTGGTGGGTATGACAGCAAGGACTATCATGAGGATAAAGACAGACCCTCCTGCCTAAGCAGAGGACACAGGATTAGAAACCCGTGGCTCTTCCCTTCCTCGGCCACGTTTCCCTCCTTTTTGGCCTCTTCCAGTTCCTTTTCATTCTTTTGGCTCCAACATCCTCTTCATCTCCTCTGCTGGCTTTTCAAACCAAGCCCCCATCTCTGAGTGTCCCTGGACCTGCAGCTTGCTCTCAGGGCCCAGAAATTCAGAAGCCAGACTGGTTCTAGCCCTTGAGTGGTTTCTATGCTACAGCCCTACCCAACCAAAATGGAGCTCCTAAGCCCAGTGATGGCTTCTTCTCAGGAAAGGGCCCAGAAAACTCAGCTGAGGGCGAGTCTGCTACCTCCCCAGCTGGAGAGTTCTCTTGGCTAGGAAGGGGTGAGTGATGGCTTCAGTCTCTGCAAAACCCTTTTCTCAAATGAGCATCTGATGTGCCAAGCTGACTTCACCTCTCTTTAACTGCTTGCAAGGCGTCCTGTCCACTTTGGCTTTGATTAAGAGATGCTGAAGCTTGGGTAAATGATGAAAGATATAGGAGCAAAGAGATTAAAGCTGCGCTTTGTTCTTACTGGAAAGTTTAATGTTTGAGCCTTCGCCATTATGTCTGAGGGGAGGACAGCAAAGCCAGCCCGTGGGGGGCACCCTGACTAGTGAGTCTTTCTGAAGGAGTTCTTAGCAGCCTGCTTTGCTACTCTCACTTGTCGCTTGCTAACAAGTGCTGCTCACACAGATCGACACTTCGATATATATACGCTTACACACCTAGAACTCTGTGCTTCCACCAGGATCGCAATGTGAAGAAACTGAAGTCAGTGAGAAAGTGATGCGGCTACTGTTTGTTTACCTGTGTTGCTATAACAACAGGCTAGTAATCAAGCACCTGAGTACACTAGAAACATACAGCCTTGCTGTTCTGAGACTGGGGGTTGCTGCAGTACACTCCTCTTGTGTGTGTGTGTGTGTGTGTGTGTGTGTGTGTGTGTGTGTGTGTTTGTGTGTGTATGTGTGTAGAGTGGCCTCTCTTTTAGCTCTGCTAATTCTTGGCTTGTGCGCGCCATAAACCCAGTCTGCATGTGGCAAACTCCTGGCGTGCGTGCCTGTGTCTAGATTTCTCTTTTATAAGGACATCAGTCATATTGGGTTAGCCCACCCTTCTCCAGAATGACATCATCTAACTAATTACATCTGTCTTTCTCTCCTACTTTTAAGACTCCCTGTGATCGCATTGGGTCCCAGTATACTAGCAACGAATAGTCCAGAACACTTCTGATGGAGGTCCAGGGTATTAAGATTTTAACATATAACCTGGTTGGGCTGGGGTGATACAACTCCATCAGGGACAGCCTTACTACATCCTACCCATGTGACTGTACGGAATCAAGAGGATCTGCCTGTGCATAGCCCATCCTACAGCACCCTCATCTATCCTGTGACCAGAACTACCTGGGTGCTAGTTCATCACATGGGGAAATGAGCCACAGGTGTGGGCATGGGCTGAGTCATATAGGGCCCTGGAGACCTTGTAAAGATTTTGTATTTTTTTTTCTGAATAGCCATGGTAACCATGGAATATTTACACACAGAAGGGGGATCAGGTTCCAGAAAGCTCTTTCTTCCAACCCTAGCTCTGAGAACTGGGTTGGCATAGGATGTGAGCTGAGCAAGTGGGGGCCCTGGCCTGCCCCTCCATCGTGGTGCTGGGCATATAAAGCAGACCATGTGGAGAAACATCCATGACAGACAAGCCTGTCATGGCATTTGAGAGGGACACCAGTAAGAGTTATTTTAGCCAAGTTAGACCCATAGTTGAGGTTGTTGGCAAGGAGAACTGTCATTTGGGTTTCTGGAGATGGACACTTTCCTTTTGGGACCGAGAGCTTTGTCAGCTCAGAAGTCACCAGGATAAACAATATGGCAACACCAAAGTAAAGGAACTTTATACCATCCACCTGTACTACGTGCTGGTACATGAGCCGGGAAAGGGGTTGGAGATTTAAACACACAGGCACACAGACAGAGAAGTGGGGATGCAGGTCATCCTTGAAACAAGAATGCCTCCTTTATTGTGTTCCAGGGCAGCTTATATAGAAATCCTTGACTGATAGCCACGCCCCAGCCAAACCCATCGGAAACCACTCCCCTGCCATCAGGAACTCCTGAGGGTCTCGTTCTCAGAGCAGCAGCAAATACAGGAAAACAAGTTGTTTTGCTCAGAGCAGCTGCAAGCATAACAAGCTATTTACAGGAAATCCAGGGTCTGGGGGTCCACAGCCCCCAACAGAACTTGTTCTTGGAATACAATGGTGACCTCACACACCTGGATGTGGCAGCCGCAGAATGAGACAAGAAGAGTGTTTCCTCAAGTGAGGACTTATGCTGGCCTATTGGTATTAGTTACCTGTTTGCTGCTGAGACAAACTACCATGAACTTGTTGCGTTAAAGCATGAATTTATTCCTGGAGCACTGTTGTTGAGAAGTCTGATGTGCTTTCTCTAGGTTACAGTCAAGACTCTTGTTTTTTGAAGGATGCTCAAACTCCTTGGCCTTGTGGCTTCTTCAAAACTAGCGGTAGAGTATCTCCCTGACCCATCTTTTATTGTCACAGGTCCTTTTCTGAGCCTTCATCTTTCCTTTGTCCCCTACTTTTACAAATTTGGGACATGGTAGCATGCTTCTCATCCCACTGCAGAGAAGGCCGAGGGAGGGTTTTGAGATGTGGAGCTGTTTGAGTTGGATAAGGAGGCCCTGTCTTAAACCTCAAAAAACGGTAACAAGAGGGAGAAAAGGAAATCAAGGACAGTGGTTCATGCCTGTAATCCCAGCACTTGGGAGGTGAAGGAAGAAGGTTTCGGAGTTCCAGACCAGCCTGGAATTGCATAGCAAGACCCCATTTTAAAAACAAACAACCAGGAGCACAGGATTTCCTTGCCTGGCACTCTGCTGAGCACTGTGGGATAATGCTCCTGTATTCTGTAAGGACTTGTCATTCGTACAGGTTTAATAAAACACTGATTGGCCAGTAGTCAGGCAGGAAGTATAGGCAGGGCAACCAGACTAGGAGAATTCTGGGAATAGGAAGTCTGTAGTTGCCACCAAGACACAGAGGAAGCAAGATGAAAATGCTGAACTGAGAAAAGGTACCAAGTCACATGGTTAAACTTAGACTATAATTATGGGTTAATTCAAGTTGTAAGAACTATTTAATAATAAGCCTGAGCTAATAGGCCAAACAGTTTATAATTAATATAAGCCTCTGTGTGTTTCTTTGGGACTGAATGGCTTTGGGACTAGGTGGGACAGAAACTTCTGTCTACAGCTGTAAGTGATACCAGATGTTCTTCCTAGCTCATGGTCAGTCCTGAAAGAAAGGGGAGTTCCCACAGCCAGGTAAATTGGGGGAGCCTGAAGACATATTAGACCAAGAGAAGTCATGGTGGCTTCCTGCCCTCTGGGGTGACAGGTTGGAGGAGGTTATGGCAGTTAGATTTTGGCCATGGTGGCAACTACAAAGGGAGGAAAGATTTATTTTGTCTCGTGGTTTCGAGCTGTCATCTATGGTCATTTGACTCTGATGCTGCAGCGCCTGAAATGAGACAGGACATCATGGCTGGGGACATGTGGCAAAGGGGAATGACTCACTCCACAGTGGACAGGAGGCAGAGAGAGGAAGATGCCAAGGAAAAGAGAGACCCCTCAGTGACACTAGGTCCCTCCTTCGAATAGCTTATTCAGCTGTAAACTTGAGGAGGCTGCTTCACTGATGGGTTAATATCCTATGATCCATCTGCCTCTCGAGACTATCACCAGCTGGAAGCCAAGCTTTCAATAGATGGGACTTTGTGCATCTGGAGGTCGGGAGGTGGATAACATCTTCAGAGGAAAGTTTGGACAAGAATATGCACTTCGTATTTTGACTTATTTTTTTTCTTAACATGTTTTAAGTGAAAAAAAAATGAGCTGTTCAAGTTTTGGTCTTAGACATCCAGCTCACAGTGGTTCACAGAGTTACAAGTTCCTATCAGTTTTGATGGTCCAAAATGCATCTCCAGGACACACACACACACACACACACACACACACACACAGAGTAATGAGATCATTGACAGCTGGGAGCAATGAGAATGAGGGTAGGCCTTGATTCTCTTCTAAAGGACATTTTGTGTTAGCTGTTCCTTACCCTAGGTTTGTCTCACATGCCCATATTTCTAGTTCTCCGATTTGGCCACATGATGTGAGTTTTTACCCATGGGGAAGTGGTAAATTGCTCCATTCAGCAAATTGCTACAGGGAGATACACGTGTGTGAGGGGCCCAGCCTTAGCTCGCTATAGGGAGATACACGTGTGTGAGTAGGGCCAGCCTTAGCAAGACTGGCTGGAGAGTCTTTCAGAGCTCATAGAGGGCAAGAAGGACTGTAAAGTCTTGAAGAATTAGAAGACAAAATAATAATGATGGCTACATTGTTGTTGTTATATTTAGAGACAGAATCTGTGCTGTGTTGCCAACACTGGCCTTAATCTACTGCGCTCAAACGAGAACAGTGCCTGACTCCTAGCCTCCCAGGTAGCTAAGACTTTTTGAAATCAGTCCTTAAAGGATTAGCTCACGTAAGCTATACATAATGCAACAGGATGAAAAGGGTTTTAGGTGAAGACTAAAGCATTCAAAACCAGAAGGGACTAAAAAAGGCACCCTCAGGACTGTGTGAAAAGGACATTCAGCTGCAAGAGCGCACAACCGCTACAATGCAGGCTTGAAAAAGCACCAGCAAATGAATGGGGAGTGCGAGTGTATGGAGCCAGGCGGTTGGGTCCACACTGGTGGAGAGGAATGGCTTCCCACACTGGTGGGGAGGAATGGCTTCCCACACTGGTGGAGAGGAATGGCCTCCCACACAAAGGCACCTGAGAGCAGATAACAAGGAGGCACCATCTACTACAGGAACAATCACAAAAATAGGAAAGACCGCCAAATACAGTAAGAAATATTTAAGACCTGTTGGAGGACATTTCTTTGTAATGCAAATGAACGCTTGAGAAAAGGTGAAGAGACAAGCTTGCTTCATACACAGGTATAGGATCAAAAACGTGTGGATTACTCCCAAGGTAACCTATACCTGGAATTTTTAAAAATATTAATGGTAAGTTCTTTTAATTAGACAAGATGTCTAAGATTATTGTGGGAAAAATAAATTTGAGGGAAAAACAAAAGAATTGAGGAGGAACTCACCCTACTAATTAATATGCAATAAGTGGTGGTGCACAGCTTTAATCCCAGCACTCGGGAGGCAGAGGCAGGCAGATCTCTGTGAGTTCAAGGCCAGCCTGGTCTACAAGAGCTAGCTCCAGGACAGGCTCCAAAGGTACAGAAAATTCCTGTCTCAAAAACCCATAAAGAAAAAAAAGGATTAGCTCAGTAGAAAGAAGGTTCTAGAAGACAATGAAGATAAATTATGGGAGAGAACATACAGGATATAGTAATATATTGGACACATGTATAAAATAATTATATGTGTAAAGACAAAACAAAATTCAAGAGGATTTAGATGAAACGCAGGGTCTGTGTGCCCTGGGTCCTCGGTCACCCGATTCTTTCTCTAGAGGTAATCTTGATACTGATATATATTTAGCAGAGAACCCATCCACTCCCTCCCTCACGGCTGGATGGTTGAACCATCTTTTAAGAACAGAATCAAGCATGCCTGTTTCCGTTGTTTTCTCTGTGGTGAGTTCTGTGGCAGCTCTTCCCAACCACCTGCTCCACATAAAAGACTCCACACACCATTCTGAGGGCCGAGTTCCTGCCTCAAGATGCAGAAAATTTGAGACCAAAGGTAATTATCCAATGTTAACCGTCCCTGCCCCAACCCTGAAATCCACAAAAATCTCCAGAGACTTCGGGGTTTCTACTGGGCATCCATTGTGGATTTGAGCCAAGAGGAGCAGGACCCATAGCTAAGGCACTGGGAGCCCCAGATGGAGACCAGATAGGCTCACGTGGGACTGGGGCAACTTGAGACAGAGGCAGAGGCAGAGGCAGAGGCAGAAGCAGAGTTTCTTTGCCAGGAGTTAGTGTGCAAAGGGGTCTCCAGGGGGCCCTTAGAAACCACTGACATCCAGCATGGCGCTGGAAGAGAGGGCTCTACAGACTAGGGAAGAAAGCCCACAGCACACAGATGGAGCCCAGCTCTCCCAAGCCGGCTTTCCTGACCAGAGAAGGCCTCCCTCATGGAAAGGTTACAAGGGAAAGATACCGAGTTTTCTTCCCCTGCTGTGAAATCAATTAAAAACAGGATGGATACAAAATGGTTTTATAACCTCCTCCACCTCCTGGCTTGCTTTCTTCTTGGGGCTGGGCCAGGCCAGAGTGAGGAGAGACAGGAGTCTCATGGTCTGAAAATTCAGCAGCCTTTTAAAGAAGAGTGGCCTATTGCTCTAGCTCTCCTCAGGGGACCTGAAGCTGGCTGGGAAGTGTCTCCCTGGATGGTGCACTGTGGGAGGAGGTCTCAGGGAAGGGGAGTGCAGAGGAGGCTTGTAGCCAGCCTCAGCTTCTGTGGCCCACAGCTTCCTCCAGAATAAAGCAACGAGATTCAAAAGAGAATTTATTTCCCACAGAATAATTCAAAGGGCTTGTGATATTCAGACATTATTGATTTATAGGAACCAGCATCGATAATTTTTCATTGTTGCTTTGGTCTATGAAAACTGATCCCGGATAATATTTACTGAGGACAACTTTGATCCAGACACATAATTAGGTACTTTCTTAGATTAACTCTGATTTATATAATACCCTGCCAGATTAAATAATATCTTCTCCAATTTCAATATAAGGAAGATGAGGTCCAGAGAGGCTAAACGATCTGGCGAAGACAAAAGAGTTAGTAAATGTCAAAGCCAAGTCCAGTTCACACTGTCTGCTAACAATAATAATGCTACTATAACAACAGCAATTGTCATAATGGTTGTTGGTGGCTGAATGCCTGTGTGCCTGA
Organism: Alexandromys fortis; assembly: GCF_014885135.2. Taxonomy (NCBI): domain Eukaryota; kingdom Metazoa; phylum Chordata; class Mammalia; order Rodentia; family Cricetidae; genus Alexandromys; species Alexandromys fortis. The sequence goes on from NW_026067964.1 coordinate 7,124,310, forward strand.
TATTGGCTCTTTGGAATGTGATACCTGAAATCTTCATAACAAGCAGTGACAAAGGTCCCTGAGATCCTCTTATAGATGAAAAGGTCATATAGTTCAGCAAACTGTCGAAGGGCATGAGCTAATTTGGTGAACGTGGCTTTGAAGCCAGGTCTTCTTGGGTTCTTTGATGTTGGTATTCAGTCCAATGTGAATGGATGAAACCTCAGAGACTCAGGATGGTACGTTTGTTCCTAGGTGCTTCTGATGCTCCCCTGGTCCCCAGACAGAGGCCCCAGCATGTCTGTGGTTCTCTGAGGCCGAACTGGGCTGTCCACACAAACACAACAGCCTCTGCCAACACGCATTGTTCTCAGCCGCATGTAATGTTTCCTAGGGCCTTGGCCAACTTGGCTTCGGCATTTTAGACATCTTGAGGGCCAGGGTTCTAAGTATCCTGAGTGGATCGACAGATTTTGTCGGGACATTCTGCCTCAAACCGCAAAGCTGCCTACGTTTTCCCAGTGAAGAACATTGGCTGGAGCTGACTGGTCCCTTCAGAGTCTGGCGATCCAGATTGCCCTTTGCTCACGCGGTGAGCAGTCACGTGGATGAGAGTCCGTGCTTTCCGGGCACTCCCCTGCTCAGCAGATAGCTCTGCTCTGCTCTGCTCTGACTAATCCTGTCTTCTCTGAACCTCCACTTGCCAAAGCATTGCCTCCCCCACATCTTGGGGAGTCTTGACATCTGTACCTTAACTCACTTGTCCCCACATCTCCTTCACCCTTAAACCTGTCACCCATGAGCAACATCAAGTCTGTGTTTGGGTTGACTTGGAGAAATGGGCAAGCCATTGTGTCCTTTAGGTCCATATTGGCTGAAGGGCTGTCCGGGACAAGAACACAAGTTCCCTTCGGATCACTCTGTGCCCATGTCTCTCACTTTGTTCCAAGTCATCGCCACTCTGCTGCAGGAACATTGCCCTAACCTGAAACAATTCCCCCCTAGGATCTTAAAAACTCAGCCCCAAAGTCTAAATCGCTGTTAAAGTAGAACTTATTTCCAGAACAATCTATTTCAAAGGCTTAGTTCTTGAAATTGAGATCGCCATACAATTTCAGTAATCTCACTAGTACCAGTGATCGATCATTCATTCATTCAATAAAGGTTTACTGAATGTCCTCCAGGGACTAGGTACTGGCAAGCACTGTGATCAATGAACGTAATTGACAAAAGGCCCTGCTGTGTTCTCCAATCCATTGCCACCTCGGTACTGGAGCCATGTTACCCATGGGCAGCTCCCCAGCCTCTGAGTGTGACTAGGATGCTAAGGCAGCCTGCTCTGTGGGGGCACTATCCGCTGGTGCCACCTTTGACCTAAGGTACCTCGACAGCCTCGTTGAAGAACTTCCCATCGCTGCGTGGTCTAAGATGCTTCTGCCCAGCCCTGCCCGCTTTCTCCTTCACTCAGAGGCAGACTTGCTCCATTCTCCTGTGTGCCACGGAGGATGATGTTACCCAGGGATGGTGAGGGGTAGCTGAGCAGGGCCAAGAAGTAAAGGCAGAGAAAGGGGCAGGGGCTTAGGGCATGTCGGCGCACTTTCGGTCCTACAGAAGACGCGTCAAACCTGCAAAGTCCTCCTTCAAAATTCCAGACCAGCTTTGACAAGGAAGCATGGTTTTTCACGACACAACTTCAAAGGGTTCTGGGCATAAGGAAGTTGTTTGCAGAATCATTTTGTTTGTTTGTTTTGTTTTGATTTTACCTACAAGATCTTGTCTTCCATCCCCTAACAGTTCTTAGTCTTTATGGTGGCAGAAGAAGGTGCCTACAGTCATCTCTGTTGGGTCAACTGCAGACTTGGGAGAAGCCTAGTCAGACCTCAGGCTGGACCAGTCCAAAAATCAGACATGTTACTATGCAAACGGATACTGTGGGTTCTCTGTAACTGATGCCGGTCAGCTTCTAGAGACTTCTAGAAGTCCCAATTCAGATTCCTGGAAGCTGCCTGGGGAGGGCATCCCAGCACCGGCTGCTGCGAGTCACTTGGCAAATGAAGTTCTCACTGCACATTCATAAATAGATTTTTCGGGTTTTATTTTTAAAACAAGGAGAAGAATAGCATTAACATCAAGGGAGGTCATCAGAGAGAACAGGGTAACAAGGAAGCCACGTGGAGCCTGTGGGTGTTTGGTGAAGGTAAGTGAGGGTGGGTTGGGACTGTTGGGTGGGCGTGGCTTCCTCAGGCAGGATTTCAATGGTGTCTTTCAGACCCTTTCTTCACTGGAGTGGTGCCTGGAGGTTCGGTAGGAGTGTGAAGGAACAAATGACCCTGCGGTTGAGGAGGTATTTTTGGACGGTTAAAGGAAGTCAATCTATACACAGCCTGCAACCTCTGAATGGAACCCATCATCCCCCTGGGGTTTGAGGTGAAAATTAACAACAGGCCCCAGGAGTCATGGCTGTTAGCTGTACTGGTCATGAGGGTCAACCTATGAAGAACAAAGCACCATGTTCCTGAGCTTAAAGTTCCTGGTAGCTCTCTGGAGGAAACCATCTTATGTTCCTGGGGTGCTGGGCTCACACTGTCTCCTTTATAGTTGGTCTTACCACCTTTCCCCCAGTTGGTAACATAGCTCAAACCCAGTGCTAATTAGACCCTCTTCTCAGAAGCCTTGGCGTTCCAGAGCATGGCTGCTTGCTGCCTCTGCTCTACAAAGCACCTCCATCATCATTACTTATCTATACACTGGGCTGCAAATGTCTCTGGGACAGAGGCTGTGCCCTGAGCAAGAATAAATGTTGACTAAATGAGGAAGCATTGAACTCTACCGCTTAGGGTATGGGCAGCCTACTTCATGGGCTTTCCAGACCCTTGTGTCTGTGTGTGACCAATCCTCTTCTTCCTCCTGGACGGACGCCAGCTTATCTCAGCTAAAATACATGCTTGTCTCCAGAGAAGCCATCCACACGGCTGAAGTGAAGTAGCTAAGACGCTTGTTGAGAATTTAGTGTCTTTAACTGTGTTTCTGAGGCAAGTGAGCCAGTTCCCCAGAAATCTGGCCTAGAAGTATTGCCAATGCACATTCCAGAGACTGGGAGATTCTAGAAAAACAGACATATCACCTTTCAGGCTGAAATCGCTGGGCACTGTGTTTGAAAGTCGGGCTTCCTTCCAGTCCTTAGGTTGTGAATGACACACGGTTGGTGGAAGCATTATGAGATCACTAAGCACACTGAGGTCTGAAAATTTCAAAACATGTTTAACCAGAGTTCAATCAAACACTGTAAATGCATGTTAAAGAAGAAAAAGAAAGAAAACCAAACCAAACAAAACCAGCAAGCAAATCCTCAGCCCTCAGGAAGTAGAGGCTGAAGGATTACAAGTTCAAGGCCAACTTCAGCTTACTAGGGTGTGGAGGCCACACTAGGATACAGGAGACTCGGTCTCAAAGGACAATAAAGCAAAATCCTGGAAGCCACAAACCTTGTTTGCAAATCCCAGTTTTAATCCATTTCAACAATCATTTGATCTGAACTTCTGGAAGATGTCAATGATCAATTTTAAAAGAAACACAACCAAAGTGCTGTGGTCACTTTGGGAGCCTGTTCTCCTTCCCAGACTAGATGCCCCGTAGTGGAAAGGTGACCTCAGCATGCATCCCCAGAGCCTGGCAGAGCATCTTGATCACACTGGCAGCTTCAGAGCTCTTGGAGGAACGAACCCAGCACCTGCTTGCATGAGAACTGAATAGCAAACTTAAAGTGGTTTGAGGGGCACAGGCGTGAGAACCAAAGTTAAGTGCCGGAGGCTATTTATGTTCTCACTCCCCTAAACAAGTTTGTTTGACCCCTCTGCACCGCCACTGGCTGCGCTTGATCACACATGGGCAGGAAATACGCCATGATGTATCCTTGCCCCTGATTGGAGGTAGGTACGCGGTGGGGGGGGGGGGGGGGGGGGGGGGGATACGCAAGAAACACGTCCATTCTTGCCCCTGATTAGACTTAACGGGAAATACGGTGGCCGTGTGTGGTGGCCCATTTTAAGCCTCTGCAAGGCATGGCTTGTGGTCATTTTCTAGAAACCCAGAGATAGACCTGTCCAGAGAGCCTATCAGTCTGGCCAGCATTTAGTGAAAGCTTTCTTCAAATTTGGCTTAAAATGTGGCAGTGGTCTGATTCTCAAACAGTGGGATTATCACGTGCAGATGCTGGCTCGTTCCTCTGAGAACTCTGAAGCTGCCAGTGTGGTCGCGGTTCTCTGCTGGGCCCTGGGGATCTGTACCAAGGTCCCCTCTCACTGTGGGACACAGAGTCTGGAAAGAGGGACAGGACCCCCAAAAGTGACCACAGAAATAGCTCATGAGGTTTTTCTTTGGGACAGCTAGAAGGGTCTACTAATGTACAGGCAGGGGTTGGGGACAATCTACCCGAGGAAGTGATTTATAAACTAATGGTAGTGATTAATAAGCATGAATTCTCATTGAGGTGATGGGGATAAGAATACTCCAAGAAGGTAGGATCTGGAGACCCTAAGATCCTCAAGAGCTGAAGATTCCAGAACTGCTAGAACACAGACTGGGAAATGGTGAGAAAAGTCTTGAGACACAGGCAGAGACAACGTAAAAATATTTAACAACTGAGTCATGAATATGAGTTCATAAACACATAAACTCCAAAATTTAAAGTATATGCCATTTTACCCTCTAAACTGGCTAGATTACAGATATTATCCAGTCTCCTCTTAAGAGATTTAAGGGATAGTACAAACTATTCATAGATTTGACTCTTTTTGCTCAATTATATACCTGCAAACTAGATAAACAGAGCCCAGAGTTCTGATAAAAGTGTCTAATGATTTTCCGCTGAATTGCTGGGCATTAAATAAAGAGTCATCTCCAGAGCATGAGAATTCACTTCAACAGTATTTTGCAAGATGCTTTTCTCTAACATTGGCTGAACTAACAATTGTGTTAGCAAAATTTCTTAGCCCTTATAATACTGTCTTAGATTTTTATCTATTCAATATTCCCATATTGACTAAATCATGAAATTTGCACATTGGAATACCGTAATACTCTGCCATGATTGGCTGGGGGTTTCTAGCTGGCAGTTAAGGGCTGGGCTGGGAGCTTAGAATTTTGGCTCAGCCACTCAGCTTAACCTCTATACGCTTCCATTTCTCTCATTTAGAAGATGGAGATCATTATATCTATAGTCCCCAACTGAATCCGCATACATTAGTGGAGCTGGCAATCTCTACCCATTAGCTCTCACTTCCAGGAATTAAATTAATTTAGTGAATGCCAGGCCAAGTGAACATTGGGTAAGTTTTAGCCAAGCCTTGCAAAGACCTCCACAGAGATGAGTTTCACACTGGTTTCCACAGCACCCTTATGGGTACAGGTTGCTCTTGAAGAAACCCTGACTAGCTCCCGAAGAGAGCACAGCCATCTTCTTTCTCACCTTTTGCTGCATACTCTGGGAATCAGTCCAATAGAAGCCTGGGTGTTCATATGTGACCAGGCGAGGAAAGCATCGAGAGAGCCCTGACACAGTAGTTGGTCACAGCCTTGAAACACCCTGAGTACTACTGTATCCATCAAGGATACCATTACTGCTTACTATGAGTTTTGAGAGCATTATAGTTAGAGGACCTCACTGGGGGGAAGGGCTGGAGGTTTTGAGCTGGACTGATTAATGAAGAACACTATCATAACTATTATAGATAACTCTACATAATACACATAATTATATATAATAAATAACTTTAATAATCCCTGAGCAACACTCTCCAGGGGTAAGGAGGAGCAGAATTCCAAGACATGGGACACAAACATGAAATAATTCTCTCATGGTGGAGACAACAGCACAGCATCTGCCAATCATCAGCCAATCAGAACAGATTCAGCGTAGGTGGTAGGGAGGTGGTTTCAAAGTAAGGAAGAACTCCAATGTTTAAACAGTACAGTCCAGGGAAATACCAAGTTGGATACTATCCTTGAAAGTCATATTCATGGCTCTGAACTCCATCTTAAGGGGATGGAGAGCTGTGAGGACTTAAGAGGTCTGCACTGTTTCCAGCAAGGTTTTCTAAGAAACCATAAGAAGGAAGGACAGGCTAGAGTTTAGGCTGCCAGCTTTGATGCCTTCTCAGGAGGCCTGTCAGGGAGAGGAGATTTAATACATCTAATTCTCATGACCCTGCAACTGATTAGATGAGGCCCCGAGGGGAGGACCAGTTAGATATGACTCCTAGGTTTCCCTAGTAGGACTTTAGCTCGATTAACTGTAGCCATCTGCCATCACCACGGGGAAATCAGGAGTCTAGATGCCTTTGGGGAGGCGAGCTGATCCATCTGATTTAAGACATGCTCCCTTTGGCAAACCTAAGCCATACCCAGGCAGAGATTCCATAGATGGTTAGAGATGAGAGTCCCACAGGGGAGACAGGCCTGGCTGGAGATGATAATGTTGCAAACCTTGCTCACTTACCAGATGGAATGTCCCAGAAAGCGACTATAGACTCTGGTACAGAGAGAACGGGAAGGTAGACCACAGAGGAACAGCAAGTAAGGCACAGGCAGCAGATGAGACGGCACGGGGTTGGGAGTAGGAGACTGATGTGCTGTAACAGAAGGCAGGAGAGCACAGTTGCTGAGCCCTTCCCATCCCTCCTTCTTTCTACCCTGTCTATTTTTTATTTCCTGGACATCGCAGGGCAATACAGTCAGAGGCCTGGGTAAAAACTGCAGCCCACCAATAAATCCCACTCCTGATGTATAACAGGGAACTGAGGCAGAGGGTGATCCTGTCACTGGGGCCTGTTTTCTTTAGGAGGTGTGGAGCTTTTTCAACAGCAGCTTTCCACAGACTCTAGCTAGCTTCGTGTCTGCTTGTTGTCATGGTGACGGCAGCAGTTTGTTCAGGCGTAGACTGTAGCCATAGTCACGTGCTCTGCCTCCTTCCCATATCTTCTTGCTTTGGACAGAGGTACACCGCTCCTCGCAGCTCACTTAGGATGGATATTCCTGGAGGACCAGTTGCATTTCAACACTTCCCATCATTTTAATAAACATTTGGATCCTAGATTAAATCATTTCTGCTTAAAATACCAAGTGGTTTCTCTTTCTCTTATTTAGTCTTAACTGGTACAGAATCTTTAAGGAAGGAATTATTGATTGAAATAAGTTCTGCCGAGAGAGCTATAAGAAATAAAAATGTCCATTTGAGTTTGGCAGGTTTAGTTGAGGGTCATTTTGGTAGCAAAAAAAAATCTCTGAATTATTGAAGCTGACAGGAATATGTGCTGCAGCTTCTAGTCTGTCTGCCTGCTTCCGACAGGATCGCAAAGCTCACAACTTCACGTGCCATTGTGTGGAGCTCTGAATTTGGGAGGCCAGTGTTCTAATTCCAATCTTATCCCTGCCGAGGAGTTGAACAGGGCGCAGTCCGGAGTCCGAAGCAAGAGAGAGAGAGAGTTCATGGCTACCGCTGCTTTAAAAAGCAGCAGAGACCACACCAAAATGGGCTGGTATCTTAAAGGCTATTGGCTGAAGGAGTGGAAGGAGCTTCCGCAGCAGATTCTCAGTGATATGGTGAGGGAGCTGGGGCTTTCTAGAAGCATAATTTGGTATCATATTTTAAGTTTGCTGGGTTTTCTTCTCTCTGGCTGTCACTGCCACCATCACCATTTGGTGTTTTCTGTGCCTTGAGGAGTTAAGGAAGCTGTGTAGGGAGCCAATTTCCAGCTACTAGACCCCTTTTCCAGGTCGTGCAGAGGGCTGTTGTCTAGGAGAATGATCTGTAAGTTTTTACTTTATATAAACAACCCTTTTATTAATTATAATTCCAAACTGGTGTGGGATTGTTTTGTGACTTACATCTTCATCTGGTGCCCCATGTGGGGCGCCACCCTGTATCAGGAGGAGCAGACTGCTTGTCATCCCAGCCTCCTAGCTATCTCACACCCGAAATGATCACACAGAAACTGTATTCATTTAAACACTGCCTGGCCCATTAGTTCTAGCCTCTTATTGGCTAACTCTCACATCTTGATTCTAATAACCTGTATGTCACCAAGAGGTCATGGCTTACCGGGAAAGATTCAGCATGTCTGACTTGGCGTCTCCATGGTGGCTCTCTCTCTCTGACTTTCTTCCTCCCAGAATTCAGTTCTGTCTCCCCACCTACCTAAGTTCTGTCCTATCACCAGGCCCAAAGCAGTTTATTTATTAACCAATGAAAGCAACACAAATACAGAAGGACCTCCTACACCAAGAGCCTCCAAATGGGATTGTTCTGAACATCTCCCAGGGCTCTAGGTTCACTCCCAGCTCAATTTTCTCCAGAAATAAAGAGGAAGCTCCCCATCAGAAGATAATGAGTTCTGAGGTGGTGTACCTTACCTCAAAGTTGACAGTTCAAAACTTGGCAGATGTGTTCTTTCCTCATTGCCACCTCCCTGCTATACTAGAGAAGGAAGTGTATGGCTCCTCTTTTGATATCAAAAGACTCATGGGAAGGTACTGGTGGCAGTAGTATCATAGGGAGTGGCACTATTAGGTGTGGCCTTGTTGAAGTCTGTGTGGAATTGTTGGAAGAAGTATGCCTTGTTTGAGGAAGTATGTCACTGTGGGGGCAGGCTCTGAGATCTTTTGTGCTCAAGATACCACCCAGGGTCAGTATATTTCCTGTTGCCTTCTGATCAAGATGTAGCCAGCACCATGATTCCTGGGTTCATGTCCCACCATGATGATAAGGGACTAAACCTCTGAAACTGTAAGTCACTGCCTTAATTAAATGATTTCTTTATAAGAGTTGCTGTGGTCATGGCATCTCTCCACAGCAGTAGACACCCTGACTAAGCTAGTTCTGCTCAGGGCAATCCCTCTCCCAAATCAGTTTTCTCCTAAATTTGAATTCTTCTAGCTTTCCTAGAGGGGCAGATGCATAATTGCCCAGGTGCTTGGGTTACATGCTCTCTTACTACCTGGGGATGAAATGATCTTGACATAGAGTCTCTTTGGGATTCTATTGCAAATTAGAAGTGGGTTCAAACATGTGACCAGATTGCCATATGGATGTATTCATAAACATACATGTAACTCTGTCAAAAATTAAAGTCTGTAGTTCAAAAAACAGCATTATCCCAAAGCCAATTTCCTAGTTCTGATTCTATATTATGGTGACATTAGACTTCTGCTGGGGTAAACTAGGCAAAGAATTCTAGAGAATCTTGGTATTATTTTACAACTCCACATGTTTATAATTATTTCAAAACAAAAACTGTAAAAATGAGTTAGAGGGAGACAAATTTTATTCCCCTGAGATAAAATGACCTATGAATATCAACAATGAAGTTGTATTGCCCCAATGTATGGTCTGAATCTATATGAGCCATTAGATTTTATCTCTGATACACTAAGGAAGTAGGTGAAAGTGCACTATAGGAGCAATCAAGTAAATACAGAGCGTGCTCTGCCAGCCTCCATCAGTCTCCATCAGTCTCCATCATCCTTCTCGATTGTTGGTTAGAAGGTAACTTGGTGGAACCATCTTTAAGCTCCCTGGCCCACATCTGTCTGTTCAAATCTGCATTTGAACCCCCAGGTCATTTTTTTATTTCATTTTATGTAGTTTTATATCTAGATTTTCTTTTCATTTCTGTTTCCATTTTACATATTTTATTGATATTTCTGTTTTGTTCATACATTAAAAAACAAAACAACAACAACATAAAAACCCAAAAAACCTTTCCCCCTGTTTTATTTCGGTCTTTGGATAGCTTTGCAGCAATTGTTTAGAAGTTTTGTCTAGTAAGCTCACCATCTGGTCTTTCTCAGAGACAGCTTCTCTTGATTTTTTTTTTTATTTTAAATAAGACATTGTTTCTGGTTTCTATGTCTTAAGATTTTTGTTGTTGGAAATGGGACTTCTGCATTTTTTTACTCTAGAGGTACAATTTTATGCCTTTGGTTTTTTATTTTTATTTTTAAGTGTTTTTTTTTTCTTCTTCATTTTTTTTTCTTTTTTAAATTGGTGTAGACCATCCAGCCTTAGCCTGAGATATTTGCAACTCTAGAGGTCTGATTTCAGCCTTTGGTTTTTTACTTTTAGTTTTTATATGTTTTACTCTTCTTCTTTCTCCTCCTCCTCCTCCTCTTTTTCTTCTCTATCTCCTCCTCTTCCTCCTCTTTTTTTCTTAAACATTAGCTTGAGATACAAACCTAGATCCACCCAAGTCCTTTCTGAGCCTGAGATCTTCTCTGGAATTCATGGTAACTTTATAAATTCTTTCACAAATGTGATTGCCTTTCAACAGCTGCTAAGTCCTTATGTTTCCAGTTTCCAAACAGAGACAAGAGAGACAGAGTCTGGGGGTGGGGTGGACACACAACTGGGCACAGGGAAAGACATGATTCCTCTAAGTCTCTTGAAAGGCACTTTAATCAGGGAGGTGAGACCCTTTCAATGGCGGTGAAGGCTATGGGGAGGTTGTTTCTTCTGGGTCTGCATGTGTACAGATGGAAATCCCAATCACCAGTCAGAACAGAAGCTCTTGATGCTGGAGAACAGGATCACTATCATCTGATTGGGCTCCCACAGCTACATGTAGGCTGCTGTAGAATATGTGCACAGTAGCTTAACATGAATCTCACAGGTAGGGATGAGTGTGCATGCTAAGAGCTGATATTAACTGTGAGTTACCATCCATCCCATGGATGTTAAAAGTCTTCAAACAGGTTCCAGTGTTCCAAAATATTTATATCAGGTAGGTCCCTTCAGGAATAGAAATAGGCTCAGGGGGATTTTTCTTTTCCCATCTGCCCAGAATTCTGTACTGATTAGTGACTTACTAACTCTTTAACATAGAGTTACAAAGATGTTTGAGATGTGGGCTCTATCTCACCAAAGACTGAAGAATGGCCCATTAACAGCACTTGCTGCTCTCACAGAAGACCACAGTTCCGTTTCCAGCACCCACACGGAACATCTCACAATGACAACACATAGCGATCACTAGGAGATGGTGGACACAGGACATGTGATTTTCTGTTTGGGTTCCAGTTTAGTGATGAGACAGATGGCAGGAACCATCTACATTTTTTTCACATAGATTTAAGCTATCAAAGAAAGTTGGGATTTTATGCCTCAATCTACATAAATGTCAGAATCATCAAGATATAGCTCTAATGCTACCTTAAAATGTGTCTCTCTCATCTATGAGCCAAATGGAGAGAGAGACAGAGACAGAGAGACAGAGAAGGAGCGAGGGAGAGAAGCTTTGCCAGTATTATTCAGATGGAGTCGTTGGAAAGGTAGAAAGGCTGTAAGGGTGAACCTGTCAGGGCAGCTGTTGGTCAGTGTTCTGGGCAAAGTATGTGGGGCCGAAACCAGGGCAGTGGAGATGTTAGAAGAGACTGTATGGTAAGGCCCTTTAAAAATACAGAGTGAACCATGAGACTACCTCTAACTTAAGAGTGATGGCCAATTGGTGGCTTCCAGGACAGGGGGGAGACAGTTTCCTTAAGGGTGTGGCCCCTGAGAGTTTGATCACTCTGCAGTGGATGGTCCCATACCTATGAGTTTTGGACGTAGTGGGCTATTTAAAAAAAAACAAAAGATACCAAGTTGGAAAGGGGTTGGAATTAAGAGGGTAGATCTAGGAGGAGTTAGGGGGAAGAGTGGAGCAGTGAATATGATCAAAATTCATGTATGGAATTCTCAAAGAATTAATAAAAACTATTCTATTAAAATAATATAAAAATTGTAAGTCCCAAGTGCCTATTAACCTCAGTTAAAATTGAAAACAGTTCACCGTGGAGTTTTATGAGAATCTCTATAAAGAAAATAGATCACACTGTTGACATGTGCACTTTAAGAAATTAAGTGTGTTATTTATAGCCCTTCTCAGCAAAACGAGGAAGAAAAATTTATAGAATATTTGCATTCTAGCTACCCCAGGACTATAACGAAAAATTAATTCAGATGGGGCAAGGGTGTCAAGTAAGATTAAGATGGACATGTTTTGAAACATGAATTATGGCTCCTTTCTCTGTGGTTAAGGCCTGCAATGGAAAGAACAAGAGCTCTGGGAAGACACACAACTGTTTGTGAAGTTGTGACTTCATCTCTCAAAACCCTGAGCTTTACAGGCTTCTAAAGATCCCAGAGGATAGAAAGCCTGTTCTTTAGAGAAGCTATTTACTTAAACTGGAAATGTGTTTGGTACGGAAAGCAAATTTACTTGTGTAAATTGTGGGTGAGCTCTGGGATTGCGTTAAGTAAGCCACTACTCAGAGCATCATGTGAGCCAGAAGCCATCTGACAGCTTGCTCTAGTTTGCTTTCCTTGCAAAAAAGCATACCTTTGATGGCTTCTGACCCAAACAAGGGACAAAGCCGTGTGCTTTTTTTTATGTTATGGGAAAGTCAGGACCTGGTGTTTGGCTTGGGGGTGTGAGCTGTGGTTTGAATGTGCAATGCCACCGTAGGTTCATGGGGGACAATATGGTGGTCCCTGGATTGTGGTACTATTCAGGAAGGTCGTAGAACCTTTAGGAGGTGAAGACTTGCCAGAGAAAGTGGGCCAGTAGGGGTGGAACTTGAAGTTTTGTAGTCTGGCCTCACTTCCTGTCCACTCTCGGCTTCCCAACTGCAGAGGTCATATGAGCAGCTGGAACCCTGCCCTCGCTATCACGCCTTCCTTGCTATGGTGGAGCGTAGCCCCTGGAGCCAGAATAAAATCTTGGTTCCTTCGTGCCAAGTATTTAATCAGTGCAGCAAAACTACTAATAGAGTGAGCAAGAAGAACTCTGCAGGATCAATGTCCACGATGCCCACCAGGCAGGCATGGAACTGCTCAGGAACGGGGAGTGCCCTGGAGGAGAAGGTTTGTAAGGAAGACAGTGAGGCTGATATTAAACGTAAGGATTAAGGATACAGTGTATGTATAGGACATCTGAATATGAGCAATCCCAACGTGTAAATCTGAGCTAACTGTGAACGTATCTAGTTGATAGTCATTATCAGCCAGAACAGGGAGCTTTGTAATAGAATTTGACCCAAGAACATTTAAATGTTTCTTAATGCTTTAGTAATTTTCTCATAAATTACTAATTAGAATAGGATTTATTGACTTAGGAAAAGAATGAGGGTTCACGGTGGTGATCAGAGGTAGAAACCAGACACATCTTTGGTGTTGACTGACCAACACAGGGCGCCTCCATTTTGCCCTCACCAGGGTTCAGAGCGAGATGTGTAGATGATAACTATTTTTTTGAATGAACAAATAGTTAACTAGTCCCACACCCCACAGCTTTCCTTGAATCCACCACTATGACAAGGCAACATTGAAAATGCACAGAATTGAAGCCCCACCCCCTGCCTTTTTTTCCATTCTAGAGTGGGTCCGGGGACCTCTTGGATTTGGTAAAATATCAGTTCCTGGCATTCACACAATTCCCCAGTGACATAATTCTGGAAAAGGGGGAAAGGAATGAGCATGGGAAGGAGGGATAGATGGGGAGCGAGAAGGGGGCCATAGATGCCAGGCTGCCTCCCCTCCACTTTTCATGGTGCTGATCTAGCTCCGACTTGAGGCACTCCTTCAGGTACTTATAAAGATGAAGGGGAAAAAAAAAAAAACCCAACCCCCCCGAACAAAACAAAAAACCTTGTCATTCTTGTTCACACTTGCTTCCAAGACTCCCTCGGGGACACAAACAGTCTGAGGCCTGCCTCCCACCACCGCTCAGCTTCTGTTACCTGGCAGTGTGAATCTTCGTGAGTAAGCAGCCCTGTGAGAAGCCAGGGAATAGCCTGCTTCTAGCCGAGGTCCTGAAGCCTCTCAGGGGACTACCAAGATCCCGGGGCTGAAAGTGGTAAAACATCTCTGCAGGAGGGAGGATGTGGAGATGAAGAAGAGGTGGGGGAGCCAAACCTCCGCTCTGTAACGATTCTGACAGAGACCCCCAGGGCAGCCGGAGTGGAAGAAGTGACAACCTGGGTGGGGACGTGGTCGTCACACTCCACTCTGGGTTCGGTCATCACTTCCCCCTGTGATCCAGCTTCTTTTCTCCTTAAGTCATTGTTGGCTTCTGTGTTGATGAGCAGAAGGCTTAAACCTGTCTCTGGAGCACCACCATTTGGAGACAGAAGTGGAATTTCTGGAAGAACCTTTCCGCTGATGCCTGTGTATAGCCTCGGCACCGGCAATTCTATGACAGGGGACTGGAGAGTGTTGGACACACCTACGGTGTGGAAGCTTGTAAAATCATCCTGTACAGTGGGATGATTAACACAAGCACATTGGGGCAAGCGGTGGGTTTCTGAGCTGGCAGGGCAGGAGCTTTACTTATAGACCTCTTGGCAGCTGCCTCGTCTGATGGTAAATTTTAGTAACTATTTGCACTGTGCACTGGAGGCTGAACTGGGTTCATCTGTTGGTTCTGAAGTGCCAACCGGTCCTGCTCCTAACAGCTTCTTTGGTCCAAGAGTTTCTGAGCCCTGTCTTCGAGAGCTGGATAAAGGCTCTGCCAGGCTTCTTCTCTTTCCCCAAATCCTAGTGGATTTATCACCTGAGTTAAAGTTATCCTCTCCTAACACAGACCCCAGAGACTTAAGCTGTTTGAACATCAGCCAAAGCCAATAGACTTCATTTCAACGGAGAAATGAGTGTTAATGCTGGAAACCCACCACTCTAAGAACGACCAGGAAGCCAGCCGGGGGTGGTGCACGCCTTTAATCCCAGCACTCGGGAGGCAGAGGCAGGTGCATTTCTGTGAGTTCGAGGCCAGCCTGGTCTACAAGAGCTAGTTTCAGGACAGTCTCCAAAGCTACAGAGAAGCCCTGTCTCGAAAAATCAAAAAAGAAAAGACTCATTTGAAGAGTCCAGATCAGTGCTGTGCCCTCAGGGATGCAGTGGGATGAGGAGGATGGGTGGCCACAGTCCGTCTGAGCAACACCTGTTGTTTTGCAGGCTGAAAGTTTATTTACTGAAGTGTATCTGAGGAGTCGGAATTGGATTTCCTGTTTCCATTCTGGGCTTTGATGCCTGATTTGCATTGTGAGGTTCCCAAGGGACAGACGCTTCCCATCTGTCGACTTCATGGTGGCCCTGAGGTGACACCTTCTCATGAAGGTAGCTCCTGTTTAGAGACTGTATCTGCCTGTTCCAGTCCCTGCAACTGCTTTGCCGGTTTCTTTCCCTCCGCTGATCTCAGTGGCTCTGAATGGATGAGTCCCCCACTCTCCCGCTGTCAATCCAATCCCTTCTGTGTTCCATCAGTATGGGATATGGCAAATATTTATCCATCTTACTGGACTGTGAACAGGGAAAGCCAGCAACTCCATTTTCCACTGGAAAATGCCCAAGGATTGGTTAGCAACAGAAGGATTTACGGGAAAATAAATGAACAGTCTGATGAGATTTCAGGGTGTGTATGGGGAGAGTCAAGGAACAGGAAGCCTCTTAGCTGCTGCTGAGGCCCTGAGTATTCTCTATCCCAAAACAGGACTGAAGAGTAGATCCACACTTGATGTGTGGTCTTTGCCTAGGACAATTACATCCTAGGGGTTCTCTCTCAAAAAAAAAAAAAATACAAAAAAAAAACAGGTATTTAAATGGTTTGAGGTGTTTTTATCTCTGAAGTGGTAGAAGTGGGAATATTATTTTCAGGTGTGTGACTTTTGTTTATGCTGCATCTGTTTATTTCCGTGCAACTCTGTTTCTGTGCCTGTCTAAAACACCTGATGGTTCTAATAAAGAAATGAACAGCCAATAGCAAGGCAGAAGCAAGGATAGGTAGGGCTGGCAGGCAGAGAGGAAATAGAAGGAGACCTGAGAAGAAAGGAGAGGAGGATGTCAGGGGCCAGCCACCCACGGAGTAAAATTGAAAGCAAGATAAACAGAAGTAAGAAAAGGAAAAAGCCCAGAAGCAGAAGGTAGTCGGGATAATTTAAGATAAGAAAACCCGGCAAGAAACAAGCCAAGCTAAGGCTGGGCATCCACAACTAAAGAGTAAGCCTCAGTGTAAGATTTATTAGGGAGCTGGGTGGTGGGCCCCTCAAAACGACAAAAGAGTAAAACAGTACACAACAGTTGTGGAGAGGAATGTGACTGACCTTAGTCCCTGGTATCTGAGAGGTAGCCTCTAGCTCAGTGGAGTTTCCTGAGTAACAAGGGTATTATTATTCGTGGTGGGCACCTAAGACTATGCCTGAATGTATGCTTATGAGATGATTCAGGATGGGGGCTGGCTAGGCCAGAAAGACTAATTACATGATTCAAAGGCTGCCACTTTTGCCATGTGACATGGGCTCAACCTCTCAGATCCGGATCTAAGGACTGTTGTGAAATATTTGTTCACACTGTGAAGATGTGTCTCTGTCTAAGGAGCCTTCTGATTGGTTCAATAAAGAGCTGAATGGCCAATAGCTAGGCAGGAGAGAAGAGGCGGGACTTCTGGGGAAAGAGAGGAACTGAGAGGGAAGAAGAATTTGGGCATGTGGGGGATGCCAGAAGGGATGCAGAGCAGGTCAGACATGCTGTACTAAGAAGAGGTAACTGAGCCACGTGGCAGAATGTAGATTTTAAAATGTGGGTTAATTAAGTTATAAAAGCTATTTGGGGACAAGCCTAAGCAAAGGTCAAGTTTTCATAATTAATAATAACCTTCTGGGTCATTATTTGAGGGCTGGCAGTCCAAAGATAGTTGAACAAGAAAGCATGCTGTAAATAACACACCTGGTGTATCTGTCAATCATGCTGTGAATAAAAGCAGCCTGAAAGCGGGCTTCAGCTTCCCAGTAGCGGTACCAGGAGGGTGATGGGCCCTGAGTGCACAGACCCTCTACCCATGTGACCCTTTCAGGCCTTGCCCTATTGATCTTGGTTTGTGTCCTTTATAGAAAAGTCACAATACAAGTGTACTACTTTCCTGAGTTTTCTGAGGTCTTCAAAGGGATTTCTGAGCCCGAGGAGGTAGGAAGAATTTTCACATATATCTAGTTGGCTAGAAAGTGCAGGTGGCCCAGAGTCCTGGCACTCAGCAGGTGACATCCGAAGTGAGAGGAAATTTGTTGGAGCTGTGACCTGAAACTGTCAGCGTCTCTGCAAATTCTAAGGAAGTAGGGTCGGAACAGCATGCAGTGGGACCGCTGTTCCCACTGCGGCTGTGTTACCAACGTCGCTTTATAAAGCGTTATTGGATTCTTACCTCGGGGCACTGCGCATGTACAGTAGAACTCCCCCAGGTTTAAACAGTTCACTCAAAAATGCAAAGAAAATGCCACCCACGCTATGGGTTTTATTTGCCTCACAATCTCCACGCTTGTTCTCAGCCACTGAATGGCGTGAGAAGAACGAACGGAACCTGAGCTCGGTCATTTTCAGTATGGGAATCGCTTTCAATAAACACATTCCCTTACCACTCTGGCTCTTCAGAGCATACTGTCAGCCTTTCCGATTTTCTGCTTTTACCTCTGGTCTATTTATTTTGGGGTAGAATCATGGTCTAAATACTTGCTATACAATGGCAGAACAGGGAACTCAAATCTGTGGAGACCTAAGCAAGAGTGGACCATGCCCTTCCTGAATGAGCTTCCTCTGCCTTTCTAGTCATGGCCACACCAAAGAAACAAACAGGTCCATGGGTCTAGGGGATGTGCTCTCTGAGTTATGAACCTCCTCTTCCCTACCGCACATCAACTCCCCAAAGCATTGGCCTAGTTTCCCCAGATTTCTCCAGTCCACTTCCAGGGCCCTTGTAGGCTTCTTCCTGGCTCTTACTTGAGTTCATCCAACTCACCACACAGCTGGATGCACATCTTAGGGCCTGTCCTCCGGGTTCCACCTGTTTGGATACACCTTCCAGGCACATCTGGGTATAGAAAGAAATGAGAAGAACTGTAACACCCGGTTTTGGTGATACACCCTCGGTACAGTTCGCGCGCAGCTGTACTGAATGCGAGTCCGGGCAAGGGCCTGGAGATTGAACACAAGACACAGAGACCAGGGTCATTCGATAGGAGATCAAGCGAATGCCCTTTATTCAGACTTGGGGAAGCCTTTTTCTACCTAACTGCAGCACAAAGATCTCTCCGCCCAGGGAGGTGGGAAATTACCATATTAACAATGGAGAAGATTGCCTGCAGCTAATCACCAGGTGGGGCAGGGATAGCACGGAAACACACAGGCTTAGTTAACTGATAACAAACTGTCCCCGCCAATGCACCCCAGGAATAAGGGAGACCAGGCGCCCACAAAGAACGTGAGCCCCAGACTGCATTTGTAACTGAGTGACTTTGGGTGCATTGTGAATATTCTGGTTCAGTTCTAAGACCGGCAACCACTGGAGTGGCAGGATTTGTGATGGTGGGCAGGGACCTATCGGTGTGCTCTGTGGTTCTTGATACGTATTATCAGTCATGGTGTTCATGGACGCAGGGTGTGCCAAGGGCTGACTCTATACTCAGTCTACAAACCTCTCTTTTGTCCTACTTACTTAAACACAGGGAAACTTCTAGAACCCCTACACTCTGCATGCCAGTCAAGTCATGGGACTCAGGAGCAGTGCTGCCTCCCTGTTGTGGATGTGGGCCACATATGAGGCCTCTGCTAACGTTGCACCATCCAGAACACATTCTATATGTGGCATGCAGAAATTCTATAAGTTTCTCTATAGACTCAAATGGATTGTTATTAGTGGAGGTGGTAGTGGAGGAGGCAGCGGTGTGTGTATAGCCTGGGGTATAGTAGCAGAGGCTAGAGGAAGTGGAGTCAACTCTCCCTTTCTACCTTTATGTGGGTCCTAGGCACTGAACTCAGGTTGCTAGGCTTGTGTGGCGGGTCCCTTTCACCCCCTGTACCACCACCTTGCTGGTTCTCATAATGAACTAGAAAAGAGTTTGTTTATAACTGAGATGTGGCATATCAAACTCACATCAGGTTCCAAAGACAGAGACAAAAGAAAAGAATAAAGACCTCGTTTTCAGTTGATTGCATATGAAAGATTTTGGATATACTGGGTTTTAAGTAAAAACCTGTTACTGAAATCAGTGTCTTTTGTTATATTCCGGTGGCTTGTACTTGATTTTGTTAGTGGCGATGGATGGTTTTCTTTGGTTATTTGTCCTGATGTGTTGGTATTCCGGGTAGTCAAAGTGTTTAACTTAGAGCTCTCACCTTGAATAAAGGGAGATACAAAGATGAAAACCCATAAAGAAGAAGACAGCTACAGATACAAGCATGGCTAGATTGACACAGTTTAGCAGATGCTCTTGGCCACATCATGGACCAACCATTTTCATTCATTTCTCTCTGGGGCCCATTGCGGTTACAATCCTGCCTGAGAGTACCCAAGAGTGACAACATTTGACTCATCGCTGATAAAGCCAAGAAGCCATTGATCGACAGACCAATGAAAGCCTGAGATGGCCTCGAGCAACAACACTATCCAGTAAAGGCCTTTCCGCTGGCAGTAAAAGCTGACCAGCGGGATGAGAGCACCTGGCGTTGACACAGACAAAGGCTGCTCAAGTGGTGCAGAGGCACAGGCATGCCTCTTCATCATGGTGAGCCCCATGGGGACCCACAGGGCCTCGCTGAAGTCAGCCACTGGGGATTGGCTAGCAGCATCATCAGAGCATCTACTGGGATGGTGGGACCACAGCTGCTTACTGGACCATGCCCTAGTTTGGGCCATGTGGCCTGAGACACTCCCTGTGTGTTTCCCTATGTTATCCTATAATTAAGCCTCATTAGTGAAGTGATCTAAGGGTATGGTTGCATCCAGAAGGCTTGAGATCAACTAATCTAATAACATATAAAGGCCACAAAGGAAGCAGCCCAAGGTCTGGTCAAGGTTGGGTTCCCCAGGAAAGAACTGGTGACTCATGTCAGAGCCACAGGGTGGTTCTCTACACACATGGCTGGGCTTAGTTCATCCCTGACTTCCTCCTGCTTTGCCAGCCTCTGTTTAAAAAAACATAAAAGCAAAACACACATTTCCCACTCTTCCTTACAGATAGGGATCACTTGTTTGTTTTACTCTCAAAATACAGCTGTAGGGAAAAGTTAGAGTTATGTGTATGGTTCATATAAAATTCCTATAGGACAGCATTTTAGAAACACATGACAGCTTCAACCAAAGTGTCCTCAGAGCAGACTGCTCCCAGGGTCTCACCCAGTCTTCCCTCCCCAGCTCTGCCCTCCCCTCGTACTCCCCCTCCTCCCTCTCCATTCTCTCACTCAATTATGACTGTTGGCATTGGGAGGGTCAACTTCTTACTTCATTTTCATGTCTCCTGTGAACTTTATCTTCTCTTTCTTCCCTGGAGTTCCCAGGTGCAATCGTGATGGTGGAAAAGGAGCCCCTATATCCAGGAAAGACATAGACATTCTGTGGCCCCACCACAGTGGGACTTGCTCTTGAAAAGTATTTTGACTCTCTTTCCTTCTCAGTAAAGTTCAGTCTGAAGGCTCTTACTCCTCTGTCCTAAGTCATACTTAAAATATAAAAAGCTACATATAACCACCCATCTTTTGTACTATATTTATAATAAACTTAATTATCCAGAATAGAAAAGGTTATCTCTGGTTGAATGGGGTGGATGAGAGAGAGAGAGAGAGAGAGAGAGAGAGAACATTTTACATCCTAAACATGGATATCCATCATATGAGTTATTTAATATAACTCTCAACAATATAAAAGCCACAGAAATAAGTGCAATTATTTCTATTTTATATATGAAGAAATGAGATGGAGGAATGTTAATGGCAAAACAAAAGTCAGTAGCTTAACTCTTTGGACTCTTCAAAAACTTGATTTCTTTATGTGGTGATTCTGTCTACACTTGGCACGTTCTAGGACAAATGCGGCATGACCGCTGACTTCACAAGGCTCATTTTCTAGCAAGAGGTGAGATGAGGAGCAGTGCCATAAGATGATGTGAGTACAATAAGAGTAATGAACTTAGAAGATTCACACCCTAATCCCCAAACTGTGCATACACATCACAGTAGCACACAAGAGAGACTTTGAAGACACGGTGACACTTACAACGTGGTTATCTGGAGAGGAACTAGCCCAGTATCACCTCATGAGCCCTCAGAGGCCAGGCGAGGGAAGCAGAAGGTCTGTTGGAGAGAAGACAGGCAAGTGTGACACATGAAAGGTACTAGACCCACTGTTGGGAGCTTAAAAGAGAGAAGCTTAGGGTATAAACAACTTGCAGAAGCTAAGAATGCCAGCAAGAGGCTCAGTCCTTAACCACAGGGAGCTATATTTTGCCAACAACCTGCATGGCTGTCTTAGTTAGGGTTTCTACTGCTGTGAAGAGACATCATGACCATGGCAGCTCTTACAAGTGAAAACATTTAATGGTGTGGCTTACAATTTCAGAGGATTAATCCGTTATCACCATGGCAGGACATGGTGGTATGCAGGCAGAGATGGTGCTGGAGAAGGAGCTGAGTCCGATATTTTGACACAACAGGAAGTGGTCTGTGACACTGGATCTACCTTGAGCATAGGAGACCTCAGAGCCCACTCCCACAGTGGCACACTCCCTCCAACAAGGCCACCCTCCTGATAGTGCCACACCCTGTGAACTTATGAGGGCCAGTTACATTTAAACTACTACAATGGCCAAGGACACAGACTCTTCCCTAGAGCCTGCAGGAGAAAATACAACCCTTAACTTTGGCTTAAGGAGTTTTTCCAGAAAAGCCAGCTGAGCCCATCAGACTTCGGACAGAACAGGAAGATAGTAAGTCGATATTACTTCAAGCTACCAATCTTTGGGGATTTCTGTTGACAGCAAATGGAAGCGAATACATCAGTGTGTATAAGGCACAGCTGATTCAGGTGACATCGCCCAGGGAAAGAAACCTCCCTAAATCCTTAAGACCGAGATTTATGCACAGGACTGGTGAGAACACCACAGAAGGGCTGGAGGACCTAACAGGAGGTGTTGTCTAGTGCTGCACCCTCAAAGCTTCCCTAGCTCCCAGCCACAATGCTTCCAAGAAGTATTCAGAACCCATAGCCTGCAACTCTGAATGACCTCCTTTGAACGTGGAATACATGTCCCCATTCAGTGTGACTTATGGGACAGAAGTGATGAGCTCGCACTGAAGCCAGGCTTGTGAGACCCTGCATATTCCACCTGAACCCTCTCCCAGGTCTGTGGTCACCAGGAGAACACCCTGGTGGATCTGGAAGGAAGACAGAGTCCAGCTGCTGCAGTGCTATACGGCCTAGATAACCATCAGCCTAGATAACCATCAGCTAGCCTGCAGGCTGCAGAGTCACTCAGCAAACCTGGAACAGACCTCAACCAGAGAAGTAATAAACACTCACACTTGGGTTTGCTGTTAAAGTTACACAGAACTATTTCAAAAACAAGTAACTGTGCACCTGGAAATTATTATCTACTACTGATCTGGAGGGTAAAAGGTAGAGGCATAGCCCAAAGATCAGGAAGCTGCTAGAACCCCAAGTCAAGGCCCAAAACCTGGTGTTTACAATCGTCTATCTGAGACCGGTTACCATTACCAATGATATTGGAGACACTGTGGCTGGTGCTGTTGGGAACTCTGTGGATCCCACTGCAGCCATTCTGGTTTCTAACTACCGAGAATAAAGTGTAATATGGAGAGTTGCGATGAATCCAGTCATGGTCTGGATAGCAGCAGCTTGGTTGTCCCCCAGGCCTTCAGACATGCAGGGCTCAGTTAACACCTAACTCATTTACTGTTCTAATGTGCTGGGGAGAAAGTCAGCCTCTGTTTACCAAGCTTCTTTCTGAGCAGTTGAGTGTCTGGCCCTGAGTTCTTTCTCGTGTGAATATCATCTCTTTACTGCATCCAGTTGGGATGCTGAACCCTGCCATGGTCCCTTCAGACTCCATAGGGCCACGACCAAGGCTGTGTTTACAGCAGCTTTAACAGAACATTCTGGCAACTGAGGAAGAGTGGCAGTGCAAAAGACAGCTAGAGTGGAACTTCATGTTTACACACATACACACACACATACACACACACACATACACACACATACACACACATACACATACACACATACACACAGGTATTTACAAGCACACACGTTAATAAAACAAACACAAGGAATTTCAAAGACGAAAATAAATATAAAGAAACATCACTTAGATACATCACAGAAAAACCACAGAAAACCTAAAGTAAGACACATAGAAGCAGGTTAGAGAGGAAACAGTGATTATATTTTCAAAAGACAAATGTGGAAAGACTGACGAGGGTTTCTCAAGAGAAACAACAGAAAAAATAACAACAATAACAACAACAACAAAAACGAACTCACCGCCAGCAGACCCAAACCAAAAGAAATACTGTAGGGAAATACATTAGGGAAACAAGAACCACAGAGATGCAGCTCTTCTCTAGAGAAGGCCAATGCTCTCCACCTGAACTTTACAGGCGCAGGGTACAGTCATATTTCTGTAACTGAACGTGTTTGTCAAAACTCACAGGACTATGCACTAAAAAAAAAAAAAAAAAGATTCGTTTCACTCCAGCTTTTGTAAAAGAAAGATTTAAATACGTTGACCAATATTTGTAAACCTGTTTCTGGATCTTTCTTCGTTATTGCTCATCTCTGTGCCTACACTCTGTCAATAACACATTGTGCCCAACACTAACTCGGGAGGAAGTCCTAAAATCTTGTAGTATAATGTAGCGTAGTGTAAGCCTGCTCTTTTTCAGAATCAGTTCTAGCTATTTTGTATTTTATATATATTTTATATCATTCCTGTCTATATATGCATTTTGATGATTTCTATAGAAATCTGATAATATAGAGTGCACATATTCTATGGATCAATTTTGAATAATAGACATATTAAATAAGCCTATCTTTCTATCTATAGAGATAATATATTTTCCAATTTATATGTTTCCCTTGATATCCCTCAATGTGTATATTTCTTTATGAAATAAGGTCTCTTGCTGTGTAGCCCATTTTGACCTTGACCACCCCATCCTCTGCCTCACAAGTGCTGGGGTCACCACCAAACCTAGATCTGGACAATTATTTTAAATAATTATAAAAACATTACTTATATGTCTATCAATTTGGTATTTGTAAGTAAAATATTTCACCTACATCCCAAATGATGAGATGCCATCTAACCATGTGTGAATAGTTAAGTGAAGGCAAATAACAAGAACAAAAATTATTTCCTTGGTAGCTTACAAAACGGCTTTTAGTTATCATAAAAATGGAGAAATCCTCCCCAAAATTGATCATCATTAATCAGACAAGAAGAGGAGCTCCAGTATTGATAGAGAAATCGCACAAAGTTCAAGTGCAGCCCCCATCACTTCTATACAGATATTACCCAGTGTCACCATGATCAATACTGAGCAAATGTCAGAAAAGCCCCGAGCCTTCTAAGCAATGGCCACCAATTCAGAAACAGGCAGACTTACAGTGGATCTGAACAGTAGATAATACAACACACACAATCAGTTTGCTGAGGTAGACAGTCCAGCTGATGGGAAGCAAAGGACACATTGAGACTTGTCAGAAGGGGGTGCAGAAAACGTACCATAAGTGAAAGACAGATAGATGTCTGCTGCAGGGCTGGGTCTGCATCCCGGAAAACACACACAGAACAGCAGGTACTGGTATGTTGCCTGCTTGAGTTACTTAACAACGAAGGCTTCTTTAAATGTCCACCCAAAAAAAAAGAAGTCACCAAAAGAAAGAGCAGGATGGCCTTCAAATTCTCCGTGGAGACATTTATTTACAGAAGAGAGTGGAACAAAACACAGGCGTTCCTGAGGCTGAGGGTATGACTCAAAGATGCTTGGGACAACTGGTATTGTCAACTGTGGACAAAGGCAACAGCCAGTCATCTTCAAACATGGACAGTTCATATTTCACAACAATACCACAGTGTGATCCATTTCATTCCAGAAAACCTATGTATCTGTGGCATTGATGTTTGCAAATATCTAGAAATACAGGCACTAAAAAGGTCTGAAAATCCCAACAGAAAAATGTCACCGGAAGTAATTGTGTCTAAGTAGTGAATTTATAACTTTCAACCTTTGCATTTCTCTATGGTAATTTTAAAAACTTTACTGGTAATCTCTTCAGCTTTTCTGCAGAGACAGGACCAGGATTGTTAAAGCTTTGGTTCTGAGGGGAATTATTTACAGAAGGAGTGAAATGGCTGTTCTCACAGGTAAAGGGGGAAGACAGGAAGCACACAGAAAGTGGATCCATCAAAATGGGAGCTAGAGGAATTGCATGAGGGAAGCAGCTCAGGGGGATAGCGGGAGGCAGGACTCTGTGTGTGAGAGCTCTCTCTGGTTTTAGGAAGACTCTGAAGTGTGCAAGGTCCTAGTCAGGAGGCTGGAAAGAATGATCCAATGCCTTTGGCACCAGTGAAGGCATTTGATGGGCAGGCCGTGTCTCGATGTTACCCGGTGAAGAAGCGTCACAAGACTGATGTTTCCATACTTGGTGGGGAATGGAAGCTTTTCAGCTAGTGAGGAAGCTGGAAGTTGTTCTTTGTCCTGTATGCTCCCTCATTACTGAAGGGTCTCTCATGAGGAGCAGACTTTCTCCCACAGCCAAATGTCAAAAAAGAAGCAGCAGCATATGACAGGCTGGATAAGGTGCCCTGGAACTGTACAGATTTGGGAGGGGGAAGAGGACTTATAGACAAACTGCACGAGACTGGGCCTCTGTGCTTTATACAGGAAGAGAACAAGTGTCTTTAAAGTACTGAATGTTTAAATAAGTTGATAAGAATGAACTAACATTTCTATGGAAAAGCGATCTGGCACAGTGACAGGCAAAATAAAAACAGCTGCCACATGGCCAACACACATGGAGATCTGTGCATTATTCCCAAGGCTCAAAAATTTTAATTAAAAATTATAAGACACCGTTCTTTGCCAAAGTATCAGCCAACGTTAGGAAGACTGGTAATACTCAGTGCTGGGGAAGCTAGCACTTTATTCTACTAACACTGCTGGGATTGTGAGTTGGAACATTTCTTAAGAGGGACTTGGCATTTATATCAATGAATTGCATGGGTGTTTATTTTGGCTCAGTCCTTGCATCTCTAGAGATGTGTAATATAGAGAGAGGGCAAGTGTTGACGTTTTAACACACAAGACTCCAGATACAATATCTGTTAGTAACTGTTTATGCAGAGTGATCCACTCTCCGTGTCCATCATGATGTGGAACCATTAACAGTTAAAATGAAAGCTGAGTGTGGGGCACACGCCTGTAATCCTAGCATTAGGGAAGTGGAGGCAGGGGAATTGCAAGTTGGGGCCTGACCAGGCTGGGTTACACAGGAAGATTCTGCCTCAAAAAACAAAACATATTTGTTAATAAAAAGGTGACAACGTACTCTTTATAACATATTCTCAACTTTATTCATGCTTGTGTCCGTTTTCCTGTGTGTGAATGCACAGGTATGCACAGAAAAGAAAATCTGGGCAAATACCTGGCAAACATTAGCAGCTGTATTGCTCACGAAAAAGATTATGTGACTTTTGACTCCCGTATTTGATATTTTATGGTGAATATAGACTGGTTTCACAAGTAGAATAAAAGCTGATTTTATCTTGAGTTTTAAAAATATAAATCTGAGTCCTTAGAAATTTCAAACTAGGGAAGGAGAGTTCTCTTTAATATAAGGGATTTGATATAAAAATATACTGTTGGGGGGCTGGAAAGATGAACTATTCCAAGGGGCCTGGGCTTGCTTTTTAGCACCCACATGGTTGTTCACAACTGTTTGTTCCAGGAGATCCAAGGCCCACTTTTGGCCTCCTCCAGCAGAAAGTACCAAGTAATACAAAATTAAAACAAATAAATATAAAAAGAAGCTTTTTAAAAAGTCTGCCAATTCTCCTTTTAGCATGTAGGAAAACAAAACAAACAATAACAACAGCAACAACAACAACAACAAAAAAAAAAAACAAAACCAAACCACTGAGAATCACGAGGCAAGGGCTAGTGAGTGGCAACAGATGATTAAAGCCTCAACCAGAGGAGTTGGTCTGCCCCTAACCACACACCGAAGAGCTTCACCATATTCCCATAAAAGGGGGTGACTGAGGTTAACCTCAAAATTATAATGTGTCTTCTTTTGGTAGGTTTCAAGTACAACTGGCCTTCCATGTGTGCAGCCACTCCATCTGCCTTTTGACCAACCCATGGGTCAAAAATATTCAGGAGGAAAAAAAAACATCCTTCGTATACTGAGCTTATACAGGTATCTATTTCTTGCTGTGATCCCCTACATAATCGACGGCTACAGCTGTTTCCACAGCCGTCATGCTGTATTGGGTGGCAGAAGCTATCAAGAGGTGATTCACAATATATAGAAGAGTACTCCCAGGTTTTAAACAAACTGTGCCGTTTTGAACAGTCGCTGAATTTGGTTTGTTAGGATGGTTCTTCACAGAAACAAAACCGACAGCATGTGGATGTGTACCTATTCCTATTTCCAGATGACAAGACCTTTATTTCTATAAAGAAAATCCCAAAGAATATACACAGAAATGTAGAAATAATAAATAATGATAAGAGAAAAGTATATAAAAATAAACAGTATTTCTGTGAACTAGCACTGAACACTATGAAGCCAAAGTTAAGGAAACAATCCCTTTATACCTGCGTCAGAAATAATAAAACACTGGCAATGAAGACAACAAGAGGAGTATGAGACCGGCAGTGGGAGAAAATAGGGAACTACCAAGTAGTTGGGAGATAGCATATATGCTCACGGACTGGGAGCCTTGATTTTGTTAAATGGCAAAAATGGCCAACAGATTCAACACAATTACTATAAAATCTCAGGTATCTTTCTTCCCCAATAGTTGATAAACTGGTTCTGAAATTCACATAGAAATGCAAGGAACCCAGAATAAGCAAAACATTCTCAAAAAAGAACAAAATTAGAGATCATATAATTTTTGATACCGAAACTTCCTACAAAGCAGCACTGAGCAAGACACGTGACACATACATAGTCCAGATGCGTTTGGGCAGGCATCAGACAATGGAATAAAACTGGGGGTCCAAAAAAAACCCATTGTTTTTATGGACAGCCTGTTTTTGACAAAGGTGTTTGCTTTGAATGTTTCTCTCCAAACTTCCAAACTAAAGTGTTGGAGCCTAAGAGCCAATTCAACTGTATTAAGATGAGTATAGGAGGTGGCTGGCTGGGGTTCTCTGATGGAAATGTGTGGTCCTCCTGTCATTACGCTTTTCCTGCCCCCTCTACTGTGTGAAGACAGTGCCCCTCGCCTCCAGAGAAGGGAGAAGAGGTCACCTTGGAAGCAGAGGACTGGCACTCGCCAGAGACCAAGCCTGCTGACATCTTAGTTTTGCACTGTTCAGTCTCAGACTTATGAGGATGAAAATAATTTCTGTTCAAATACACTTAAATATGTCAGTTCTGGAGGTTTTGTGCCAGTAGCTGAGACGCACAACGGGGCTCTTCAGTGGGGGAAGGAACAGTGTTCTCGGCAAAAGGTGCTGGGATGCTGCATAGGAATTAGTTGGGACATTACTGCTGCAGACTGAGTTACGTCCCCCATTCGTGCGCTGGCATTTTAACAACACAGTGGAATGAGGGAGCTTTTGAGAGTTAATTAGGTTTATATGAGATTGTGAGACAGAAACCCACTAAGGAAACTGGGCCTATAAGATGAAGGATAGGGACCAGAGAGCCCCTCCTCCTTCCCTCCTCCTTCTCTCCTTCCCTCCCTCCTTCCCTCCCTCTTCCCTCCTTCTTCCCTCCCCCCCTCCTTCCTTTTCTTCCTGTGTATAAAGAACGTGTGTAGGTACATAGTAAGATGGTGGCTGTCTATAAACCAGCAAGAGGAACTTCATTAAGAAATGAATCTGCCAATACCTTGGTTTGGATTTTTCTGCCTCCACAACTATGAGAAATAAATATCTATAATTAACCAACTCACCTAGCCTGTGACATTTCATTATAGTAGCCAGAGCTAACTAAGACAATTATCTCACATCAAATACACAGACTAATTTGTAATGAATCAAAGATTACAAGGTGCATGCTAAAACTGTAATTATTATTGTTGTTGTTGTTGTTGTTTTTGAGCCAGGATTTCTCTGTGTAACAGCCCTCGCCGTCCTGGAACTAGCTCTTATAGACCAGGTTGGCCTCAAATTCACAGAGATCCGCCTGCCTCTGCCTCCCGAGTGCTGGATTAAAGGCAAGCGCTACCACCGCCTAGCAAAAACTGAAATTCTCAATAGAAACATAAGTGTAAATCTTTTGGGGGCTTCTGTTGCAAACTGTCTGTAATGGATTATTAAAAATTGCTGCAGGATCCCTGGCAGCAGCAGGCAGCAGAAACGATGCAGGTCCCCAAATGGTGGCAGGCAGGGGGCAGCAGGTCCCGAGAGCAGCAAGTCCCAGGCAGGGATGGCACATGAGACCACGCAGCAGGCCTCTAAAGGTGGCTGGTCCCCGGTGGTGAGCCATGTGGCGGCAGTGGGCAAGAGACAGATGAATAGGCACACTATGCACACCATGCAGAGTGAGGCTGAATATTTATTTAGTGGTTATGGAAGGGAAGGGAGAACGGGAAAAGAACGGAAAAGCAGGGAGAGAGGGGAGGGGGACCGAAGCTGCCTCTCTGAGAAGGAGCCAGAAAAGAGAGAGACTCAAGCTGCCAGCAGAAAGGAAGACCTGCCTGCCTGATGGGGGAGGGAGTGGGCATGGCTTTTCTCTTAAAGAGACAGATCATTACACTGTCCACTGCCAATTTCGCACACACACACACACACACACACACACACACACAATAATGTATCGTGCTAACTCTCACTCCTCACTTCTCTTATCTCCCTGCTCCTGTAACCTCTCCCTCGTCCCCATAAACCCTCTCTCCACATCCATGCTTTTGTTTTGTGACTCAGTTAGGTTGGCCAGGACTGTCTGTGTGAGCCTGGGCTTGGCACTATACTCTGGAGACTGGTGGAACCCCAAACCTCATGCAGCGGAAGACACTGACTTGGAACTGCTCAAGGCATTGAGAATAAAGAGACCGCTGAACATTCACCCCTAAATAAGACATTCGTACCATCGACCCCACCATGGCTCGGGAAGCACAATGGAAGAGGAGGACAGAAGAAAGTTAAAAGTGAGCGGGTGTGGAGAAGAGCGGAGGAGCAATACCTTCTGGGCTCACAGCAGCTACAGGGCCTGTACAGGGCCCGCAAAGCAGGCCCTGACAACTGTCAGGCTGGCAGGGAGGGGCCCCGAGCTCCTGCCGCTGAGCTAGTAGTACTCACTTAACAGCTTGGCTAAGATGTGCCATCCAAAGTATCCCCACAGTTAAAATACTTTTGTGCTGCAAATACTACCAAGAAAGTTAAGAGCTGCTGAGTGGGGGAGTTTTCAAGGAACATATCTGACAAAGAATTTACATCCAGAACAAAGTATCCCACAATGAAACACCCCAATTCAAAATAGGTAGAGAACTTAAGTAAGTAGACATTTCTCCAGGAATATATACTGATAGACAGTCCGTTAGGATTGAAGGCTTATCTTCATTAGCTATCAGGAAATGAAATCAAACCCAATGAGCGAGGAGGGCTGAGGAGGTAGCTTCATCCATAAAGTGTTTGCAGGACAAGCATGAGGCCCCAAGTTCAGACCCTCTGAGCCTATTGGAAAAGCCAGGTGTGGAGGCACACACCTGAAACCCCACATCTGGCGAGGCAGGCACAAGGTGATCCCTGGGGTTTGCTGATCCGCAAACTCCAGCGTCAGTGAGACAACCTGTCTCAAAAGACAAGGGGAAGCAATTGAGGAAGACACCTGAAGTCAATCTCCGGTCTACACACATACATGTGTGCACACACACGGACCCACACATGCATACACACGCACACACATGCACCCACACATGCATATACACGCACACACATGCACACACATGCATACACATGCGCACACGCACACATACACACACGCATGCATGCACGCATGCAGGCAAACATGTGCATCTACTCCAAAACCAGGGGCTGCTATGTCTCCCTCAGCAGGACGTCTAGGATGAAGACGCAGTGCTGGCAAGAGCGCAAAGAAACTGGAGCTCTCGAGACACTGCTGGTCCAAATCTAAAATTGTGCCGCTGTTTGCAGAGCAGGTTGGCGGGTCCTTGACGAGTTAAATATAGAGACACCATAAGGCTGAGTTCTGCTGCTGGGTATTTACCCCAGAGAAGCTGAAGACATACGCCCATAGGACGCACTGGTGCAGGAATCCATAGCAGCACTGTGGCCCGAGCTGAGGATACCTGTCAACTAGAGAGTGGGTACATAAAACACTCTATACCCTCCCCATGAGATGAGAGTCACGTGCACAATGCCAAACATTGCTGTGTCATGGCTGGAACCTTGAGTACACGTATGTCATGTGTCATGTGACTCTGTTGCTATGAAATACTCAGAATTGGGAATTTAGAGTCAAGAAATAGATTAATGCTTTCTGGGACAGGATTGGGCTGGGGTGTGGGCTTCTCTCTAGAGACCCACATGCAATTCACAGAATTGACATCTGCACATTGATGTCTTAAAACCCACTGAATCATACACTTCGATAGTGTTGGGTTATTTTAAAGAATGCTTCACACACACAGACACACAGACACACACACATACACACACACACACACACATTGTTATGCAGCCCCA
Organism: Alexandromys fortis; assembly: GCF_014885135.2. Classification (NCBI taxonomy): domain Eukaryota; kingdom Metazoa; phylum Chordata; class Mammalia; order Rodentia; family Cricetidae; genus Alexandromys; species Alexandromys fortis. The sequence continues at coordinate 7,156,045 of NW_026067964.1, forward strand.
ATGGTCTCAAGATCACTCTGATTTCTTTAACGTCCCCAGTAGCTAAAATCACAGATGTGCATCCACCATGCCTGACTTTGTCCTTTTTCACACGGGGACTCCTTTTATCTTAAAACAACAGAAGACACACACAAGCCAAGAGCTAGTTAACAACTACTCTGTCCTTTAAGAGATGTTCGTTGTTAACAGTCTACTTTACATCCTTCCAAAGTTTTGTTTTCTCTTTTCCCTGTGAGAATTCTAAGTACACAGGCCTTTAAACACAACAACCGCTTCTCTCCAGGTGCTGTTTAGTGTCATGAGGAGCTTCCCTCCTCAAAGGCCTCAGTGTCCCTTTCCCAGACTCGTGGGACCAGCACCAAGGCTGACTCAGTGACAGGCTGTCCCTGTGCACCCTGCTCTGCTTAGAGCTGGGGCCTTGTGCAGCGGATGCGGCCTTGCTTTCCCGCCACCTTGGAGAGTTCCTTGTTTCCCTCCTATGTGGAATTCCCACTTTCCTTTATACCCAGTCTTTTCTGGGATTTGAGTAAGGTTTGCCATCTAATAGCTTCTTGGGCAGGGACAGAGGGAAAGTGCACAGAAGGTGGGTTCATTGAGACTTTGTTTTAAGCTGTTTGGATTCTGTGCTCATGTCTGAGAAACACTAAGGATTTATGCAAGTGCCTAGGTTCTGAACGTTAAAGGTCTCACTTGCCAATGTCTGGCTTCCAGGGTTTTCTTTTCAATGTGCGAAACCTTGTGCTTCAGTCTGGGAAGTTTTCTTGATTTATTTCACTGGCAAATTTCTCCCTCTCCCCACTTCCTCCCTCCTTTCTTCATCCACATAGTTTGTGAACCGGGCCTGGGGCCCTTTGATGTCCGGGCTTGAGCTGCAGCCAAAGGCCATGTTGTTCTAATGGCCTACGCTGCCACCTGACCTGAGGTCATGGGATGTCTAGGCCTGAGCTGCAGCCAAAGGCCATGTCTGCATCCATGGCTCTACCACAGCCCGGGTCTATGTAGACGTCCATAGCTCATGTTACTACAGAAGGTCATGGGAGAACTGGCCCCAGAGACCTGGGCACCAGAGAGCTGGTCCCCTCTCCCCTGGAAAACTGACCCTAGTGTCATGAGCATGGGAAAGCTGGTCCTGAGACCCTCAATGGCTTTAGGAAATCTGCTGTCCCCACCACTGGCCACTGTAACAGAAATGCTGGCTCTGAATTTGGAAGCGCTGACTCGACCGGTCACCCTCTGTGTGGGAGAGCTGGCCTGATGGCATGTGTGAGAGAGAGCTGGCCCCTGTGGAGTGGTCCCCGTGTGGAGGCCTGGACTGACTCAGCTACCACCCAAGCCCACATCCACGGCCTTGATTGGCTCATCCCAACATTTATCCTACCTGTGACCTACTGTGAAACCATAGCCACAGGACCGCCATGACTTGGGCAACAAGTGGATATCTGAGGAGAGTTTCAGTGAGGGTCCAACATTGATGGTGTGCCAGAAGCCAGTGGACTTGAACCAGACCAACAACTCATTGCAATGAACATTTGAAAGTAAAGCTGGGCAAAAGGAGTCTACAAGGGTGGAGGGCAGACATGGGCAGACTAAGAAATGAGTGGGATCAGGGTACATGATGTGAAATTCTCAAAGAATCAGTAAAAACACTGTGTTAATATAAAATAAATAAATAAATAAAATAAAATGATATGACAAGAGGCGTTAAAAAGAAATAGAAAGTGGCATTTCCTCAGAAGGGGTCTGTTCCTGTCCTCAGTCCCCAGAGAGGGTCTTGAGAAAGACAACATGGCGGCATGCGGGGAGAGCTCAGGATGAACGGGAGGACTCAGTGCTGTCTTCTCACAACCCCTTGGCAGAGACAAGGCTAAGGCCAGGCAAACAAAGGAGCGATGTCGTCCTGGACCCTGTAGGAAGTGTGTCTATCCTTGGAATGTTTGTGCAGCTCTGCGTGGAGGCACCTGTCAGATGCTTCCGTGTGGGAGGGGCCGACAGAGGAGCGAACTCAAAGCAGCCTGTGGTGGGATAAGGAAGTGGACTTCTGTGGGTTTAGAATCCGGGACAAAGCTGAGATGAAGACAAATCAACAACCGTCTGTAGAGAAATGGCGAGAGACCGGATATCTGCAGGCTGACCTCCCAGTGACGTAATCATTCCCGGACGCTTAAACAAGATCACAGGGCAGAGAAAGGCGCCATGAGAGAGCTGTGAGGGAGATGCCACACAGCACGGGGGCTTGCCACAGAACTGACCTACTGAACCCAAGTAGTTCCCTTTGGTAAAAAATTGCAACACTCACTGTTGCTTGATCCACTTGGTGATGCATAGGAAGATCTTTCTAAGGTAACAAGTAATCTTCTGCAGTTTGATTTTTCATTGCTGCTTCACTGTGACCTAGCTTAGTGACTTAGAAAAACTGCACAGTTCTCTTTTCAAATGGAAGGCACAATCAATATAAATAAGTTTGATTATTATGGCCTCAGTTAAAAAAAAATTCCACATGTTGGAAAGAATCTTTGACCGAGAAGATCTCAAAGAAAAACTGCAGTCAAGGTTCTGGTGGCCAGAGCTGGCAAAACCAGGTTAACACCTTTTCCAGATGGCCTGTTCCTGAAGCTGGTGGCTTGTCATCTTGGCTGGCCGTGCCAACGTGACACTGAGTCAGCTTCTTGCAAGAAATGCCCCAGGACTGGAGGTCACTTGCTCAAGGAGACTCCCTGGTGAGCATCTAAAGTTAAGGCCAAATCCAGCTGTCTGCTCACACCCGGTCTAACGGTTCATGGGGCCTGGGACTGAGGGGAGGGATGTTCCTGGGTTCCTCACACTTAGGGCGCAAAGTATTAAGTATGTGCAGTTATTATTTTTCTATTGCTATAACAAAATAGATAACAAAGCCACTTAAGGAAGGAAGGGTTTGTTTTGACTCAGCGCCTTCGAGTACGGTTCGTCTTGGTGGGGGACGCTGGCAGTAGGAGCTTGGCATTGCCATGTTGCATGCACAGCCAGGAAGCAGAAAGAGATGAACGCGGTGCTCAGCTCACTTTCTCCTTTATATTGAGTCTGTGATCCCAGCTACTAGGGTGGTGCTGCCCACACTCAGAGGAAGCCTCCCCTGAGAACATCCTCACAGACATACTCAGAGGTGTTTCCAGTCAGGGTGACAATGAAGATTGACCACCTTAACTATGGCAGGCTTGCCCTAAGGCATCGTGAAAGGACTGGAGAGGATGGCTCAGCAGTTAAGAGCCCTTGCTGTTCTTGCAGAGGGCTTGGTTTCAGTTCCCAGCACCCATATTAAGCGGCTTACAACTGATGCCCTCCCTGGGCACAGTAAATACACACACACACACACACACACACACACACACACGAATAAATATAAACAAATAAATTAAAAAGTTAAAAATTTTAAAGTATGGGGTGGCTGCTGTGGATTCCATGGTTGTAAAAACATCTCACCTTGGGGCAGGTGTAGAGACTCAAGGTGTGGGTGGCAGGTCTTATTGGCAGCGTGATGCTTATCCCTAGCAGCCCTGGACACCGGAGGAGGTCTCAGAGTTATTGATCGCCTGTCAGTTACCCCAGGATGCTGGCTTCACGTGTTCCCTACTCTTCAGGGCCCTGACATTTGTCACAACCCAGCTCCTCCCGCGGAGATCTGCCTTGGGGTTTTGTTTTTGTTTCACTGGTTCTTTGATTGCTTATTTTGTTTTTGTGCTCTGAGCTTTTAGGGGGAAAAAAACCCAATGTGTTTGTCTCAACAGCAGTGTTTGGATCAATATAATTTAATCAAAATATATTTCCATTTATCTCAGTATTTTGTACATTTTATTCTACGAATTAAAGGCACATAGTCTATTTATCAAGGGCACAAGAAACTTTTTAAAAGGCTGCTCCTGTGACAAAAACACATGCAAATTCCTGGATCCTTTTTTTTTTCTTTAAGAGAAATGTCCTTTTTCCACCAAGCACTAGGAGAAAAAAGAGAACATTTGTAATATGAATTCTGATGCTAAATCAATTATTACTGCTACCGTGATGTTCTGTTCGTTTATAGGATTGTGCAGTGTTCAGGGTGTGCTATCTTCATTAGCTGGAAAATAAAATTTGATTCATATGCAGACTTTCCTAGTAATTCATTTAATTTCCTGTTTTCTCTCTTTTTGGTGATTTCTGCAGGACTGTTTAGAAAGTTTACCCTCTGAAAATGGCCCAAGGAGCAAAGGAAACCTTTGTGCTAACGCCTTGTGAGCTGCAGATGTCACAGCGGAATGCCTGTGGAGAGTTATTGTCCCTTCTAAACCATGACTGGGCAAAGCAGGGTAGCGTGGGAGTGGGGCACGGCAGTGAGCTCGTTGGTCCTGTGTAGCGAGATGATAATGTCTTTTCCATGTGCTAGAGGCTAGAAGGAGTGGCATAAGGCCTGCTTGTCTTAAGTGGGTCAGAAAAATAACATCAGAAACCAAACAAGGCTGGATAGCTTGCTCACATAAAATATGATAATGCCTTTAAGGGTTCTTGAAAATAAGATAACTCTTCCCTTGCTTGCAAAAGAAAACTAATATTGGTGGAGGTAACGGGCTTCAACCCTCTAACCCTTCCCTCTGAGATGCGGGCTGGGGCTGCTGGCATTCGTTGAAAAGCAATGGCAATGAGAATAAACCATTCCATCCAGATTTCTGAGCACTGCGTTCCCTGCAGACCCCACACTTCCCTGCGTGAGCATCCACCTCTTTCTTGTACTCTTTCTCCTACAGGAAAAAGCAAGGATCCAGGAGAGAAGCGTGGGATGCTGGGAACACCAGGTCTGGATTAACAAAACTGAAACCCTGAGAGCAGTGAACGTCAGTGACTTTAGCCACCGTGTTATGGGACACATTCTACTGTGTGACAGCTGACACTCTATCCGGGTCTGAAGAGGCAGCACTGATTCCAATGGGGTTGGCATCCTGCTAGGAACAGAACAAGGAGGCTAAGCCCACCCCCTCGTCCTTACCCTCCCCACACACATGCTTAAAGGGCACATGTCATAATACCTGATTCAGAGAATACACGATCCTCATGGGAAGAAAACGCTCTGGGCTTTGCATTAGAAAGGTTCATGCCCGACCTCTCCTCACCCCAGTGAGTTAGAAGCCTTGCTATTCCCCAGCACAGAGGCCCGCCCCAGCTCTGAGTTAGAATTGAATTCAATACCGAGAACATCTTCCTCCAACCCCTTCCTCTCTCACTGGTAAAATGGCTTTGTGTGGGCTAGAGAGATGGTTCAGCTGGCAAAGGAGGAATGGCTCATGGCTTAGGAGCACCAGCTGCCCTTCCAGAGGACATAGGATTGATTCCCAGCACTCACGTGGCTCATAACTGTCTGTAACTCATGTTCCAGAAGATCCAAGACCCTCTTCTGACCTCCTTGGGCACCAGGTATGCATGTGGTACACAGACATACATGCAGGCAAAAGACCCATTCACATAAGATAAAAATTAAAAACAATTATAAATCTACTCTTCCTATTAAAAAGATGGTAATGGGTTGCCGGGCTGTGGTGGCACATGCCTTTAATCTCAGCACTCAGGAGCCAGAGGCAGGTGGATCTCTGTGAGTTTGAGGCCAGCCTGGTCTACAAGAGCTAGTTCAGGACAGGCTCCAAAAGCTACAGAGAAACCCTGTCTCGAAAAACCAAAAAAAAAAAAAAAAAAAAAGATAATGGGGATGGAGAAATGACTCAGCAGTTAAGAGCACTGGCTGCTTTTCCAGAGCTCCTGAGTTCAATTCCCAACAACCACATGGTGGCTCACAACCATTTATAATGAGATCTAATGTACACAGAATAAATAAGTCAATCTTAAATAAAGATGATAATGTTTCTATTAGGACTTAGCTACAGCGCACTGGGATGAAACATGCGGCCAGGCTTTTCCTACAAGGGGCAGTTTGCATGGCCCTGTCCTGGTCAGCAGAGAGGTTTGTAAGGGACTATAGTCTCAATATCTACACCATCCGCAGCTACCTAACTGACTATAAGAATAGGCTCACAGAACACGAGATGGTGGTGAGGGGGTAAGTCCCAGGGCCTCTTGCCCACCAGTGACTAAAATCACATACTTGAAAATTGATGAGTGGACTTTAAGCATTGCTACCACCCTCCTTTGCTTACCACCTCACAAAAGATACATAGGAGAGGAGGTGTATATTTTAGTTTGATTCAGCATTCTAAAACAAACGCATATTACAGAACATCACATTATGAATGTACCATGGCTCAATGCAATTTCTTTTCCATGCCAGGATCATGCTTGAGCCCTGCGCCTGCCTGATAGCACACGCTCTACTCAGAGCCGTCACCTACACCGCTTCATACGAAACAGACAAGGCAGGTTCTTCCTCTCACGTCCGGAGATGTTTGGGGCTTGAACGTTTGTATAGCAGAGGGATATTTGGATGAAGCAAAGCTCTGCTATTTGTTTAAGTATGCAGTCTTTTTATTGTATCGTTCTTTTTTTTTTTCAGCTAATGACTTTGATTTCAATTTGTGTTGCTTTAATTATTGGAGCAGAGAGTTCCTCTTTGAGCACTCTGAACCTCTCTCTGAGGGCTTCACCTTGAACCCAGCAGCCGGCAAAAGACCTTAGGCCAAATCTGCCACCCTAAGGGTCCATGCCTATAAAATTCTTTTGAGCTAATTACAGACAGGTCATTACAGCTAGCTCATGTGAACGGTGCTATTTTTGTTATTTTTATTTTTGTGTATGTGCATCTATATGAATGCTATCTGTGTATGTGGTGTATGTGCACATGTGTGTGGCTACATGTATGTATCTACATGTGTATCCACACATGGCTACATGTATCTGTACATGTGTGTACCTACACATATGTAGCATATGTGCATGTGTGGTTACATGCATGTGGCATATGTGTGCATGTGCACATGTGTGGCTACATGTATTTGGCTCGTGTGCACATGTGTGTAGCTGCATGTATGTGGTGTATGTGTGCATGTGTATGTACACATATGTGGCATATGTGTACATGTGTGTGGCTACATGTATGTGGTGTATGTGTACATGTGTGTATCTACACATATGTGGTGTATTGTACGTGTGTGTGGCTACATGTATGTGGTGCATGTGTAAATGTGTGTATATACACATATGTAGCACATGTGTATGTGTGTGGCTACATGTGTGTGGTATATGTGTACACGTGAATATCTACACATATGTGGTACATGTGCACATGTGTGACTACACATGTGTGGTGTGTGTGTAAGTGTGTGTAGCTACATGCATGTGGTGTATGTGTGTAGCTACATGTATGTGGTATATGTGCACATGTGTTGCTACACGTATGTGGTGCATGTGCACATGTGTGGGGCTACGTGTGTGGTGTATGTGCACATGTGTGGCTACACGTATGTGGTGCATGTGTACATGTGTGGGGCTACATGTGTGTGGTGTATGTGCCCATGTGTGTGCCTACACATGTCTCTATGTGAGCAAAGGCCAGAGGACAGTTCCGGGTGCCCCGATTTGTCACTCTCCACTGTATTCCTTTGAGACAGGGTCTCTCACTGAACATGGAGCTAGGCTTGTAGTCATCAAGCTCCAGTGATCCTTCTGCCTCTGCTCCCCATAGTGTGGGGACTGCAGCCATGCACAGCACACTCAATTCTCTGTGGGTGCTGGGATTCACTCAGGGCCTCACACTGTGCAGCAAGGATCTTTCTACGAAGATAACGTCCCTGACCTGAATTATACCCATCCACACCGCTCATTTTCAGCATTTGACATTTATACTGTATCTAGTGCTCTGAGCATGTGTTAGGGGAAGGGCATGTTGGCACTAGCAGGGACCCGCCTTCTTGCAGCAAGCTGGCCCAAGTCCTTTGCATTGTGGGAAGAGTCTTCCAAATTCAGAGAGCTTGTCAAAGAAAAGTTCGATCTTTAAAAAACAAAATGCATCAAAGTTAACAGAGCTGAGCATCCAAGAGACTCGAGGTGTATCAATTACATAAGTGCTACTGATTCTTCACTTAGGTTGGAAAGCAGTTTCTATCTCTCCCCATGGTCACCCCTGGGTACCGTTACTGGAAGAATTGCGTTTCTCAGAATCATTGGACTGTTACGTTTCTCATCACTCAGATAAAGCAGCAGACAACCAAAGCCCCATCCATGCTTCAGAAAGAGAGGCCTCCCATGGGGAGTCTGCAAAGCTGGCCTATCAAGTTGAGGCAGGACCAAGCTCCACCCCCTGTATCACAGATGAGCAAGGTATCCCTCCATAGGGAATGGGCTCCAAAAAGTCAATTTATATACTGGGGATAATTTATGATCCCTCTGCCAGTGGCCCCACAGATTGCCCAAGCCACAGAACTGTCACCCACATTCAGAGGGCCTAGTTCGGTCCTATGTAGGTTCCCCAGCTGTCAGTCAGAGTCAGTGAGCTCCCACTAGCTCGGGTCAGCTGTCTCTGTAGGTCTCCCCACTATGATCTTGACCCCTTTGCTCATATATTCCCTTCTTCCTCTCTTCAATTGGGCTCCAGGAACTCAACCCAGTGTTTAGCTGCTGCCACCATTCTTTTCTGCAAGCTACACGTCTGTCTCACAGATGTATGGCCATATTGTGGGCATTCCATGAATATCAAATTGACCTAATGAATTGACATTTATCTGAGTTTGTAGACTAAGGTCTAGCTCAGTTGACCTAATTAACCTTTTGAAGCATTTGGTCTGGTCCTGTAATGGCATACCCCACCTAGTTATCAATCTAATAACTATATCTAGAGTTATTAGTGCCAAGAACTAAAAATACAACATTGAGCAAGTTCCTATAACTCATATTTACTTGTGAATAATCAGCAAAATAATTTAAAAAAACTATGAAGCCTGCAATGGGTAGAAGGGTCACTCTGAAGAGGAAAAGCAAGGGGGTGACATTTGAACACAGTGATCAGGGACTTCTCTAAGGAGAGAATACTTAAGATGAAACATTAAAAGATTAAAAACCAGTGTGGGAAAGGTAGGAATATTTCAGACCAGGAAAGATCCTAAGAGAGGGAAAGGGGTTGACTTGTTGAGAAGACCATCATGGGAGACGGCTTCTGGGATGGAGGGGGTGGGGCAGTCATGGGGCAGAGGGAGATGGGTTCTATAGGAGAAATTTTCTGTTCCACTGGGTCCTGCAGCCATTCAGTCCCAAAGAAACACACAAAGGTTTATATTCATTATAAACTGTTTGGCCTACTGCTCAGGCTTATTACTAACTAGCTCTTATAACTTAAATTGATCCATAATTCTTATCTATGTTTAGTCATGTAGTTTGGTACCTTTTCTCAGTAAGGCATTCTCATTTTGCTTCCTCTGCTCCTGGATGATGACTGTGACTCTACCTTTCCTCTTCCCAGAATTTTTCTAGTCTGTTTGCCCTACCTATACTTCCTACCTGACTATGGTCAATCAGCATTTTATTAAACCAATATGCATGACAAATCTTTACAGTGTACAAAAACATTATCCCATAGCATTAGGGTTTCTCTGTAGCTTTTGGAGGCTGTTCTAGAACTGCCACCAAACACTTAAGTGGTGTTTATGAGTAGCCAGCATCTGACTTCTTGGTGGTGGCATGGACCTAGAAACTCCACAGAGTTGTGGCAGTAAATGCAACTCCCGCCAGTACCCCCACCATGAAGCTAGACTCTCAAAAACCTAAGGAATGGGGTGGAGCCAGCCACCACAGTCACAGTTTTAATCCCAGCCATGTTGTTTAGCGGATTAAAGACTCATGTGGTCAAAAAAAGATATATACAGTGAAGACAGATTCAGAGAGAAAAAAAAAAAAA
>NW_026067964.1:7166533-7304922 GCF_014885135.2 Alexandromys fortis
AAAAAAAAAAAAAAAAAAAAAAAAAAAAAACTCAGATTCTGTTGAGATCACCTGAGGAGAGCCTTGGAATGGGGTAAGTAAAGTACCAAGAGGACAAAGCCTAAAGAAGCCCTTGTCTCCAGCCAAGACAGACTTTCAATGTTCTTGGAGACTAAGGCACAGAAGTTGGAGTGTCTGCCACTAACGACCAGGAGAGGCGTTACCCAATCGGGAAGGCTGCCCAGGGCCAGCTTTCAGCTCCGTGTCCTCCATTTCATGAAGGGTCCCTGGTTCCACACACAACTGGAGTGGAACCCAGATTTAAAAGAGAGCAAGGGCCTGCCAGCTGGGTACTGCTCAGACATATGTGAACAATCAGCATTCCCCTCTGAATTTGGTACTGTTCATGAGTGGCTTCATACTGTGAAAGTAAGCCTTTTGGATGACCACTGCCCTGTCAAATACAAGGTATGCTTGGTGGCTCACTGGCTTCTGGGGAAGGTGTCTGGGAACGCTGTCTCCTCACTTACACCCTGTGGGGCGGAGGGCACCGAGCCCACTGTTAGCTTTCTTTCAGGCAGAGATCAGATCAAGTCCTGGTCTTTAGCACTGAGCATCACTGAAGTCCTGTCAGCCTGGGTCACAGCACTCCTACCCCTTGGCCCTGGTGGTCCCTCTTCTGCCACTGTGCATTCTCTGTCTCCATCAGGATGCACGGGACCCATCTTCTTTCACTGTTTTGTGCCTTTAAACATGTCCCACCCCTATCACTGCTGTGTTCCCTGTGATAGGGCTGTTCTCATTAGCCACAAATTTACCACACACATAAAAAGACCTCTGACGCATGACCTGCAGTGACCGGCCCAGGACACCACCCTCTTACTACAACAAGGAGTCTAGGAATGTAGCCCACTCTGTATAATTGACCTTGCAAAGAACCAGGTTGCTATCCTTGCTGACAATCTAGGAAGCTCAACATTAGCTCTCCCATATGGCCAAGACTAACAAACTGACTAATAACTTTGCTGAATTTTCCCCTGCGTCCAAATCAGAACTGACAAAAAAGCAAAGTAGGAACTAATAGACCCATAGGGTCCCCCATTTCAGAAGTGCCACCCCCTACAACCACCACATCCCCGCAGGCTCCTTCCAGGTCTGAAGACCCTAGATATAACTGAGTCAATGCTTTTTGCCTGTCTCCTTTGAGATTTTCAAAGTCGTTTATTGACCTTTCCTCCGTGGAATAATAGTGGGTGACTAGATTGAGTACTAGTGTAGAAGAGGGTGTAAGTTAAGGAGCTGTAACAAAAAGACCCCCAAACACTGCGGTCCAAACATGGCAGGTTCTATTCCTTCTGCAATGGTGTCTGCAGGGAAGAGTTGTCGTGGGTTAGGTGACTCCGCTCTTTGAGGAAAATAGGGACCCAGATTCTCTTTCCCCTGTTGCTCTATTCTCGGCTGTTCTTCCGATGGGAGCTGGCTTAGCCTCCCCATACCTGTGGTCTGTGTTTCCTCTGCCCTCTGCCACAGGAAGGAGAAAAGGGGGCTGCAGAAGGTGAGCTGATGCCCCATCCAGGATGTGGGTAGAAATTGTATCCATCACTTTCTCCCGCAGCTGGCAGAGCTGAACCACATGACTTCCCCCAGCTGCCAAGGAGGCTGGGACACAGAGTGTCTACCAGGACCCAGCTGAAACTTGGCCCTTTTTTAAAATAGAGAGATGGCGGATATGGGTACTTCCATTACCTTATGCACTGAGGCATGACTTTTGTCCTCAGCGGCTAACGGTCCACAGTGACTCCCAGGGAGCACGAGGACTAACTTTCTTACCAAGTGTTGCAGGCTATGCACACCTGTTCCAGCCTGTTTCCTCCCACACCCTGGCTCCTGCCCTCCCATGCGTTCTGCCCTGCACAGCCATGCTGCGCCTGCCATCCGGCTCCTCAGCCAGACGTGGGGTAACAGACACATCTGTGATCAAACTGATTCCTCCTATCATTTATTCCCATGACACTGAAGAAGAGTTCAACCCCCACCCGTCAGCGCTGGCACAGGGGAGGGAGAAGGTGGCAGTCCCAACACCGTTGAAGGGCAGAGCACGTCCCATTTGCTGTCTCTTGCTATCATTGCCTCCCGGTCCTCTGCTCCTTTGCTCAAGTGTGATTTCAGAGAGGGACCAAGTCTGCCTTATAGCTTGGTACGCTGCAGACCTGCTGAGGCCAGGCACACGGAGCCGGCTGAGTGGATCACAGCCTTCATTTCTTAGTTGTACTCACCTGAACTCACCCTTCAGCATCCCTTCTGCCCTCCTCACCTGGCCCTTCTGTCCCCCTTCCAGCAGCCTGAGGGCACCAAGGGCTCCGTGGAGAATGGGAACGGTGAAGGCCATGACATCATAAGCTCACTTTCTGATGGTGTCAGTGGTTCCTCATCTTCCACTCAGGCAAAGAGCACCACCCCCACCCCCACCCCGACTTCTTGAAAAGATCTATAATAGCCCCAGTATTCACTTTCGCCCTTACACAGTGTATCAGCTGACCCCTGCAGCCTCCTCCTGGAGACTGTCTGGGCAGTCTCCACCCTAGTCCACTCCCAGGACCGTCTGCACACACACACACACACACACACACACACACACACACAGATGGCTGTCACACCCCCAACCTCCCATCTCCCCCCAGGCAGCTTAGCACCTGCTACTGCTGACCCTTGCTGACCTCGCCTATCAACATGGCCCTGTCCCACTGAAGCCAGCCTGAGCTGTGACCTCTGTTTCTTCCATGCCCAAAGCCTCAGCTCTGCATCACATAGAAGATTGAGCAGTGCAGGTCGCCTGAGTTTTGTTCCTCCTGACCTCCAGAGGAACAAGTTAGGGTTTTAAAATAAGAGAAACCGGGCCTGAGTCGGGGTGGAAGACTGCCAATTACAAGTGCTTAATTCTAGGTTACTTGCTAGAAAAAAAAAAATAAAACCTGGAACTGTTTCCACTTTTAAACAAAGTGAATGTCTGATGATGATTCTAACCTAAAAATGGGGGTGAGGGAAGGAAGAACGAAAGTAGATGTTCCTCATTATTGAACCCTCAGTGTGGTTGGTAAATCAGCCATCGGCGGCGCTGGCATGGGGAGAGGTGGCTTTTTTCTGATTGGCATCAGCCCCCAACTACGTTATACCTTAGGACCCAAGTGCCAGCATTGCCTTACACACACCCAGCAAACCCAAGGACCCCCTGTGGATCCCCTTGAAGGAGCCTTCCCCGGCTTTATTCCTGTAGGGGGTGTGGATTTAGCAGTTTCCTTCCATTGAAGTGATTGGATCGTTCACGTTTCAACACCTGCAGGTACTTGAGAGACCCTTAATCTACTCCCAAGATCTCAGCCAGCAGTTTTCCCAGGGCAGCCCCACCCTTTGCTAATCAGAGCTGGAGCTGAGTTAATCCCTCCAGGGGTTCAATTATTTGCACGTGCAGTAACCATCCGAGGATTATGACCAAGCTCTGCAAACCCAGCAGAAGCATAGAGTTGATGAAGAGAAGTCACCTGCTTTGCAGCTCGGAGAAGTAATTTCGGCTTACTTAGCCTTGCCTTCACACGGGTTTAGGTACTTTAAAAGGGAGGACCAAGATGGTGCAGGATTCATTAATTTCTTTTCTTTTCATTTTCTTCTTTTCTTCCCTCCCTCCCTCCCTTCTTTCTCTCCCTCCTTCCTTCCTTCCTTTCTTTCTTTCTTTCTTTCTTTCTTTCTTTCTTTCTTTCTTTCTTTCTTTCTTTCTTTCTTTCTTTCTTTCTTTCTTTCTTTCTTTCTTTCTTTCTTTCTTTCTTTCTTTCTTTCTTTCTTTCTTTCTTCAAGACAGGGTTTCTTTGTAGCTTTGTAGCCTGTCCTGTAGACCAGGCTGGCCTCGAACTCACAGAGATCCGCCTGTCTCTGCCTCCCGAGTGCTGGAATTAAAGGTGCATGCCACTACCACGTGGCTTCATTAATTTCTTAACCATACTTGGTGGGGGCACTGCTCTGCCAATCACTTGCAAGAACAGGAAGAAGTGGGGAGACAAACAGAGGAGACCAGGGAGAAAAATCAGTGTGTGGGCTGTCTGAGGTTTCAAGCACCTAGGACCAATGCCACTCCAATCCCTGGTGGGGGAGTAGCTTCAATATCTCCCTGTACCTATCCTACCCACCACCACAGAGGTGCCAGCCTTCCTATGGACTGGGAAGTGTGCTGTTTCATCTGGCTCTCCCGGGAGCTCTCCATGTTAATCCTGCAGAAAGATGCTCCCAGCAAAGAGGGAAGTGGAGTACTGGTTCATTCACAATGAGGGTTCTCACATGGGCAGTGAAGGGAGGAAAAGAACGGTGTTCCCTAGAAATCAGCTCATGGATTGCTCCATTGGTGCCCTGCTCTACGCAGGTCTCACGTATACAGATTCCCCTTTTTACAACGTGCTCATTTGGATGTGAGAAACCTCTGACAAGAATTCCACTTGTTAATGGGCTGGAGCCCTCCAGCAGGCAAAGCCTCCAGGCGGCCACTCAGCCTGCTTGGGAGATGTGCCTCGCCTGCCTGGGGTCTTTGCTGAGTCCCCTTTGGTGTTCCCTTTGAATGAGCTTTATAAGCCCTGGCTCCCAGGAAGCAGACAGGCTTTAACTGCACGGCCCCAGGCATGGGTTTCTGTGACAAGCACAGTGCAGTTGCAGGGCAGTGATGAGTTCACGTTTGTAGAGATAGTGTTTTTACAGGATTTTCTTAGAGGACTATCTCAGTCCTCGTAAACCAGCTAGATAAACATATGTCCTTTATCAGATGAGCCAGCCATCTGTCCTCACAGTAATAGCTGCCATCAAAAGCAGCCACAGAACCTCAGGAGACACAATAGGGCGTCTGTTTGGTTCAGAGTCAAGTCTGTAGGTCATTTGGGCTGGACTCAGGCGGACAGCTCTTCTGGCCTCAGCTGCGCCTGTTCAGATGGTTTTAACTGAGTTGACCTGGCTTAGATGTCTCACACAACTTTCTTGATGTGGCAGGCTAGCTCGGGCTGTTCTCACAAAGACTGCTGAAAAGCAGGAGGGCGAGAAGGCAGTTGGACACGTCTTTCTGCCTAGCGTTGGTCTTGCCTTTGGGGATGGAGACTCCATTAGCCAAAACAAGCTGTATATCCTGGATTAGAATGGAGATTGGGTAGAGGCGGGAAATCCAGTTACCTGGGAAGAGATGGAGGAGTCAAGGACGAGCACAGACTTAGGATGACGGTAGGTCCATTTCATCCAAGGAGATGCATTCTGAACCCCCAGTGTGTGCCCGAGGCCATGGATGGCACTAAATTCTACCTATGGTTTCCTCCTCTGCATACATATAAGCATGAGGGAGATAGACATAATTAATGATCAAAGAGAACACGTGATAATGTAATACTATAATGAGAGTCTATCACACTTCTCAGGGGTACCATTTAAGATTGAGACCTGTTTGTTTCTAGAATTTTCCATTGGAAGCTCTCAGGCTGGATGGCTCTGGGGTTAAGGATACATGCTGCTTTTACAGAGTGTATCAGGCAGCTCACAACTTCCCATAGCTCTGTCTCCAGGGGATCTGGCCCCCCTCTTCTGACCTCCCCAGGGCCCCAGTGCACATTCCAGCGCACACAGAGAGACACCCAGCGAACAGATTAAAGAGTAAATCCCTGGGAGGAGATAGACATCTTGAACTACTCAGAAGGTCATTCATTGATTCCTGTCTAAGCCTGACACCAGGAGCCTGAAGCCTTACGATTACATAGCAGGAGGTGTTCTGGCAAAGAGCGAGAACATTCCATTGCCCGCTCCCTTTAGACTTAGTCTGAATGGGCTTCTCAGTCACTGAGACATCGCACCACTCAGGAAGGAACAGTCTATCTCCCCAAACTTTGAGAAATATAGGTTGGCAAAACAGTCTCTCTGGATATTGTCCCCTCTTACCTGGGGAGAGCATTTTCCTCTGCATCAGTCCCTGGCCAATGTCACTGTCACCCGGTGACAGTGTTTTCCTTGAGGTGGTTCCCTGAGTCATTGCCCACCATCACTCCTGGAATGTGCCGCCACTTTATTCTGTAATAAATTCTGTCTTCTGTCAATATATCATGCTCCGTGTGTCTCATCGGAATTCTTTGCACGCCTATCACAAGGCCTGGGGAGCCCAGAGGAGTCATAGCAGGATCTCAGGAACTCGTGGGGCTGGCGCGTCAAGCAGTCAACCCACTACGGCACTTTTCTGGCTTCCGTTGAGTGAATCTGTCAAGTCTTACACCCCCCCCCCCTTCTTCCTTTCCGCTTTCTCCTTTACACCTGCGCCTCCCCAGCAAGCCGCCTGCGAAATTCCCAGGGAACGTGTTGTGGATAATCACCAATAAACACCAACAGACACCTCTCCAGAAAGCCTGGATTACAGAGAGGGGCTGCAGCCCGTGCTGCTGTTTGTGCGAAACGAAGGTGTTCTTCCCAGCTCCACCCGCACCTGTGAAGTGTCTACAGTCAGAAGCTGGATTTGAACAGCAGGCAGATCTGCCCCCAGAGTGCCTGCGCAGGCTCTCTCCACCCTGCCGGGTCCTCCATCACCACCACCCTGTGGAAGCCTCGCCAGCTAAGAGGCTTGGTGACAGCAGTTGTGAATGAAGCCATTCCTGGGGTGGCGGGAGCCACTATAGGTGGGATCTTAGGCAGGGCAGGGCTGGCAGAAGCTGTTTGACCTTCATTTCTGGGACTCTGCTTTCCACTAAGTACAACCTCAAGCAAAATTAAAGTAAGTGGGTGTCTTGTGGTACCCCAATCTGAGATCACAGCTGAGAAAAGGGATGAAAGTTGTCAAGAGTGGGGGCATAAAGGCGGTTTGGGGGTTTTCTTCCTGACTCTCTCTGTGACTGACTGCCTCACTAGTCTCTAGTCCACATTGGCTCACGCTGCTGGCCAAAGATGGCTGCCTCTTGCCTTCTGTATCTACACATTACAGCAGTTAATCCCACATTCAACTTCCTGGGAAAGAAAATCTTATTGGCTTTGCTTCGGTGGCGCTCCCTCCTGCCTCAGGAGAGAGAAGAAAGGAAAAGGCGCTGCTGTGGGCTCCGTCCATTTCCAGAGGGCAGCCACTGGTCTGCAGTATGAATAACTCTGTGGGTATTAATACCGAGCGAAAAGATTTCTAAGCTTATTTTCTTCTCTGTAAAGTGGACAGGACATTAGAATCCACTTCTCTGCAGTGCTGAGAAAGATGGAAACATTCCACCAACTTAATAAGAAAGACTATGAGACGAAAGAAACGCTGCTCTGTGAAGAGCCAGCACTCAGCTATTAATTTAAGGGCTCACGCGGTGAGGCTTTCTTTCACATCCTGTGAAACCACTTAGAGGATCAGTGTGAGGCCGTGTAAGATCAAGCAGGGTTTCCAGAGGACCGTCCCTGCTTCTAGGTCTTTGACACACTGATTTAAGGGGCTGCTTCGAATAATGTAGAATGACAATTATGAAATAAACAAAGCAGATTAATACGTTGTAGAAATACATTCACGAGTAAGTAAAGGTGTTCTTCATTAGCCCACCCACGTGAACCACTCTTGTGAGTGGCTTCTGTTTAGGAGTCTATGCAACTCGAATACAGACTGGCCTCAGGCTGTGGGGTTTCCCTGTAAGGCGGGACACTCTGTGAGCATCCTTCTTGTCCCCCTCTTCCCTGGTCCCTGCGCAGGCGCTAGTCTTCCGTGACCATCACACATCATTCTGAAGAGGCACTACTGCTAGGCACACACACTATAGGGTAGGGACCGCTGAGGTCAAACCGTGTGTTCCCTTTTCAGATCATTTTCTACCTTCACTCGGGACACCCCAAGGCCAGTGGAAAAGACAGAAGTGTGTGTGTGTGTGTGGGGGGGAACCATGCAGAGACAAAGGCAAAAAATAAACGCATTCCCTCACCTGAGGTGGCTGAGTCCGAACAGGATGTCCAGATGCATGGCTAGAACCCCAGGCCTCAATAAGTTCACTTTGAAAATAAAATGGTCCAGACTTTATCTTCAGATGTAAGAGCTCAGAATAGTACCAGGCGTGTTTAGCGAGACAGTTCAAATGGCTAGCCTGGGGGTTCCCGTGCCTTTTGATTCCTTTTTCTCTGAGAGCCACATATCTACCCTAACTTCATACCCCAGATTGTACGGTCTAGATGAGAAGTACCTGCTCTAGGGGTGCCGATGGAGGGTCTGAGAATCTGCTCAGCCTTCTGGCGCCTTGTCATCATCAAACCAAGGGGGAGAAAGGTGACCGTGGCTTTGTCTCTGTCCTCTCCACCTACTCGTTATGCTAAAGGGGGTAAATGCCCCCAAATGCCCACTCACTCAGGGGTTGCTGTCTGTCTGTCTGTCACTGGTCTGTACGAATGAGAGTCTCTACTGAGCTTCAGCCTTACAGAAGGATGTGGACAAAAGCCAAATAAATAAATAGCATAACATTTAAAATGATGACTTATATGAATAAAATATGCTAGGGAAGGGAGCGAAGGAGACTAAAATTTCCTCTTCCTACTTTCTTTCTAAAAGTGTGTGTGTTTGCACATACATAGGTAGTTCTGACATTGGGCTGTCTTTTCCTCATTATTTTCCAAAACAGGTTATCTGCCTGACCTTGAAGGTCACTGCTTTGGTCAGACTGGTTGGACATCCTGTCTCTCCTTCCCAGTTTTGGGGCTACAGGTGGGTGGCGCCCCATTCTATCATGGGGATCCATACAGCTAGTCATGTTTTTGCAGCAAACCCATGAAGTCGCCTCCCAGCTTCTCCTTTCTTACTCCTGGTAGTTATCCGTTTCCCAGAGTTGCCTTGAAATACCGCACACGATGGCTCCACCCAGCAGAAATGTATCCTCTGGCATTTCTCAACGTTAGAATGCAGAAACTGGGGTGCCTGAGAAGCCATCCTCTCTCCAGAAGCTTCAGCTCTGGCTTCTGATGAGTCAAAAATCCCTGGTGCCCCTTGGCTCATGATCGACACAGCTCCAGTTCCTGCTTCAATTATCACATAGCCTTCTCCCTGTGGGCCTGTGTCCAAATTCCACATTAGTTTTGTCTGTGGGCATGTCTAGGGGGGTTAGATTGATTGGTGGGAACACACACCCATTGTGTGGGTGACACCATTCCTTGAGTAGGCAATGCTAAGGCTAAGTATGTGTGCATTGATTGATTGTTCTCTCTGTCTCTCTGTCTCTATCTGTGTGTGTGTGTGTGTATGTGTGTAAATTAACCATTTGTTGCAGGCTAAGAAAGTCTCAAACAGCAGCACTCCCATTGGCCTTTCAGTCTGCAGTCTTTGATCGCAGACTTCACTGTGATGGCAGAAGCAGTACTATGTAGGTCTACGCCCTGCCAGCCACTGTTTCATGCAGGAACCACAGCACCAGATGTCCCAGTCTTGCCACAGAAAGAGCAACTGTACTTGGTATGTTGACTGATTTCACTTTTCTTCACCATTTTCTGGAGAGAGGCACCATAGCGGGTCCCATATTTCCCGAGGATCCTGACCTTGGTCGCCGGAATCTAAGCCCAAGCCAGGAGAGGATTTCTCTCTAATTTGTTTGTGTGTTTTGTTCTTTTTCAAGACAGAAGGTTTCTCTGTGTAACCACTCTGACTGTCCTGGAACTCACTTTGTAAACCAGGCTGGCCTCGAACTTACAGAGATCCAGCTGCCTGTGCTCCTGAGTGCTGGAATCAAAGGAGTGAACCACCATCACCTGGCTTGTTCTCCACTCTTAACTGTGGATGGACTGTGGCTGCTTCATCCCTGATGCTTTAGTGTCTCTGCAGTGATAGACTGTGGTCTGGAATTGTGAGTCAAATACACCCTTTCTCTCTTCGTTTAAAAAAAAAAAATCTCCTGATTTTTTCCCAGGTCATTTTATTACAAGAAGAGAAAACAAAACCAGAACAGAAACAGCTTTACCTCAGGATAGCTTCATCTTAGCTCGGTTACACCTGCAAAGACTTCCTGAAGAAGTCCGCATTCACAGGGCACAGGTATCAGCGTGTCTGAGTCGTGAGCCACAGCTGTAGGAAGGACTGTCTCCCTGAGAGTGAGAATTAAGACAGGCAGCCATCTGGGTGCTGGGAACACTGTCACCTGGGCGTGGCATGCCACGTCTGTCTTGAATAAGAACGGATGACTCACGCAAGACCCTCACTAGATGGAGCCCGTTAACATTCCCTCCAGAAGGAGAGAAGTGAGAAGGGTCATTAGGTCATTAGACCTTACACTGACTCTTGCCTTTCCCCAATGTCTCCCTAGAGGGTGCTAGAGGCTAGTGGAGGTCAAAGGTTAACTGAAGGGGTACTCCAGAAACAGTTTTTGTAAGTCTTCCTTGGGGCTGGGGTGGGACTTCTTGCTGACTTGCACTTGTGTTCTTCTGTTTGCTTTTCTTTCTTGATAATTTCATACGTGTATGTAATGTAGGTGTCTGGGTCTTTGTTTTTTTTTCTTTTTATAATTTATACATGTATTTTGATCAGATTGCCAATATGAGACAGGCAGAAGTTGCAAACAAGAAAGATAAAAATACAATTCAGATCCACAAATGCTTTTGAGTGACTAGAAACTAATACTTGGAATGATGGGTAAGTCTGAGTCTATTCAAGACAACAGCATTTCTACTGCATGAAAGACACATTGATGATGCTAAAACAAAAAGCAAAACTTAAGAGTCATTTTTATAATATACCTGAGGGACTAAGGTATATTATTATCTAAAATGATTTAAACCTCTACACAACCCTCTCACACATAGAGAAGATGTGAAAAATATAAATAGACAATTTATATAAGATAAAATGCAAATAAATTAATAAAATATACTTGATCACATTAATAATCAAATAAAACATTAAAACAATACTATGTGTCATGTCATGTAGGAGGTCCTTCTGTATTTCTGTTGCTTTCATTGGCTTAATAAAGAGACTGCCTTGACCTTTTGATAGGGCAGTCCTTAGATGGGCATGATAGACAGAACAGAATTCTGGGAGGAAGAAGGCAATGTGGCAGACACCATGAATCTCCGGCCTGAGATGGACGTAAGTTAGGATCCTCGCCAGTAAGCCACAGTCAAGTGGTGATACACAGATTATTAGAAATGGGTTAAATAAGATGTGAGAGTTAGCCAAGAAGAGGCTAGAGATAATGGGCCAGGCAGTGTTTTAAATGAATACAGTTTCTGTGTAATTATTTTGGGTGTAAGCTAGCCGGGCGGCGGGACACAGCCCTCCGCTCTACATTACAACAATGTCAGATTGGCAAAAGTTAAAAGTTTGCTATTTCTGGATTTGGTCAGGGTGTGGGGAAATAGCATAATGCTATGGGAACATAAATTACTAGTAGAGCCACTGTGAAGACAATCTGGTTGCTAGTACCTACAAAAAAAATGAAAATCCCTGTACTTTCTGGCCCAGCAATTTTTCTCCCTATAGCTATCCTCAAGATATACCTCGCAGACAAGAGGTCACACTGAAGATACTCGTTTCTTGTAACAGTGAAATATGGGAAACAATCCAAGTATTCAGTCACTGAGAATCACTGACTCTACTCTAGAACACCACACAACACTTTAAAAGGAAAAGACAGTGAATATACAGACCTTTAGATTATATTACTGAGTAAAAATATATGCAGTTGTGGGCACCAAAAATAAGGTACCTTATGAAATTTGGAAATAAAGCAAAAGTCGGCATAGCTATGTGTACCTTTGCATAACAGAAAGATCTAGAAGGATATAAAGCAAGATCTGGAAGGAAATTTATCCACTAATGAGGTCAGTTCTACTCTGGGAATAGAGAGAGAAGACACAGAAAACTTTGACTCATAAAGAGAGTGTGGTGATTTGAATGTAATTGGTCCTCAGAAGCTCAGAGGGAGTGGCACTATTAGGAGCTGTAGCTTTGTTGGAGTAGGTATGGCCTGGTTGGAGGAACTGTGCCACTGTATGAGTGGACTTTGGGGTCTCATATATGTTCAAGCCATGCTCAGTGTCTCAGTTCACTTCCTGTTGCCTGAGGGACCAAGATGTAACTCCTCCTACACTCTCAGCTCCTTCTCCAGCGCCCTGTCTGCCTGCATGTCACCATGTCCTGCCAAGATAATAGGGGACTAAGCTTCTCAAACAGTAAGACACCCAATTAGATGTTTTCCTTTATAAAAGTTGTCATGGACATTGTGTCTCTTGACAGAAATAGAAACCCTAAGGTGGGGGTGTACTCACATTAGTGAGTATTGAAATAAGTTACTCGGAAATACTAAAATCAATAATAAACACTATGAAAGATGAACATGAAAAGCTGAGACAGTACTTCAGCCTTATGCAAGGGGCTATTGGTTTGTCTGGGGCTCTGTGCAGACCTGGACCTGAGCTGTGGTGGTCCCTGAGCACAGGAAGAATTCCATGGGGACTGGGCTGCTTGAAGCAACATTTCTAGAGAACACAGACGGGTCTTGTCATCCTGAATCTTTCTAAAAATGGATATATAGTTTATTTAATTATATAATAACCCAGGCTTGCCCCCAAATCCAACTGATACAAGAAACTATAAGGAAGAAACCACTCTCTCACTCCCCAATCCACCTTCTGGAGACAGCTACCACAACACTCAGGGTGTATAGAGTCCTCTGGCTCTTCTAAGAGTCAAACAAATGTCAGCCACAAGATGAGCAGCCCCAGGCTCACCCAGGTTGTGAGCAGAGTGTGACTTCATTCATATCCCCAATTAGGCTGCATCAATGAAGGATCTGTCTGAAATTCGGGTGTGAGAGGAAACTGAAATGGATACAAATAGCTGCTAGACAGGGTTAAATGTTGCTTCTTTTTCTAAAAATGGAAGGCATGCCTATTTCCCAAAGCTATTTTACCCCTGTGGAAATGTCCAGCTCTCACACAGATAACAGCAGTATCGCTTTTCTGATGCACAGGTCAGGGATGGTACCTCTGGATCTTCTCAATGTCATTCTAAGGTGCTTGTCCAGCAGAATGGGGAGAGAAGAGCTGGAGATGCCCGTGTGGGGAAGTTTCCCTTCCTTATCCCATTGATAACGCCCGAGTCCTTTTTAGCCAGATACTTGTCAACAAGAGATAACTAGACAGAAGCTTAGGAGGGAGGATGGACAATTGCTGGTTCAGAATTGGGGCAGGCCCTGGAGCCATGGGGATGGCCTATATTTAGGGCAGATGCCTTGTTTTCTCCTTAGAAGGACAAAGGAATCTCTGTGTGGTCAAGTGTAATCAAATAGAGTCACGTGTCTGGGGCCTGTAGGACTGAGGGTCAAGAACCGAAGAGTTCATATCCTGGCTTTCCCGGATCCTAGGTCAGCACTGGTGGACACTGTGCCTTTTGCATGTAACCCCACACACAAGCTGTTTCCCTTCTTATGTAGCATACTTCATAATATCCCAAGACCCATGGTATAGGGAATATTGTGCCCAATTCTAAGGAGGCCAATTAAGACAAGACACCAAGATTTACCCTGAGAAATTTACAAGTAAGTAGCTCAGACAGATATGAACAGACCTGACACTAATTCAAATGGAATAAAAAAAAAACAAATTATAAATACCTAACGCTCACTCAGGAAGCAGAGCAGAGGCAGGAGGATCGCTGCAAGTTTGGAGCCAGCTTCTTCTACATAGTAAGTTCCAAGCCAGACAGAGCTACATAGTGAGGCTGTTCCTCACAAAAATAAAACATGGAAAAAGAACAGAGCTCTGTGGGGCACCCCTGTAGCCAGGAGCAGGGGGCAGGGAATAGCTCGTATGAGCCCACCAGCTCAAACAGTGCTTCACATCGATATACTTAATCAGTGGCTGGGCAGTGCCTTTAATTAAGTGACGTTCTCCCTCAGCCAGGCAGTGCTCTCTGATGCGTTTCGGAGTGAGTTTACCACATTCACAGTACCAACCCAGCCTTCCAGCTAACTTCCCTTTCTTCCTTTTGAAGCAAGTTTCAGACCCCTCCTATCTGAGTCTCTTTCCTTGTCCTTACTGCTTGCAGTGTGACTACGGGCTGTCCTTAGCTGTTGAGTCAAGGCATAGATGGAGCCTGTTGATCAGATTGGAACACACACTGAGCAAACAAAACTGAAGGGTTATGGGCTGTAGAGAGACGCTCTGCCCCTTCCTTAGTGAACAGACTTCTTACGTGGAGCAGCCTCTTCACCATGCGAACTCCCTCCCTCCCCCATACACACCAAACGGTCAAGAGTAGATTGACACGCCCTTGCCCAGATTTCCCCGTTTATACTTTTGTTGACTTTTTCCTCAGACTTTAGAAGCCAGGATTGTTTATAGCCTTGTGTGACCCAGATTACGATGCTGCCCTGCCTCATGACCTTGGAGTTAGGGCCCTAACTCCAAGTGATACACGCTGGTTTAAATGACCTTCTTCATGGCCCCACCTGTGTAGAGCAGTATCATCTGCGTCTCAGTTCTCAGTCAGAAGCCCCTTCTGAGTCCACCCTTGTCCATGAAGGAGCTCAGCTACCCATGGTCTGTGTGTCATAGACTTCGATTTGCCTTTCTTTCTTTCTTTCTTTCTTTCTTTCTTTCTTTCTTTCTTTCTTTCTTTCTTTTTCTTTTTCAGGATTGCAAACACTTTCTGGGAGAACACTCATCCATGGTCACCTAAAGGCCTCCCTGTCCTTTTCCCCTCACCAAACCTGGTTTAGACTCGTCAGATGTGTAGACTTTGCTAAGATATTTTGGAATTTCCTTTAGTCCTCTGCCCAAAGAAGAAGGTCCCCAGAGGTGATTTAACCATGTCCCCAGCAAGGCTTCAGTGTTTGGTTAAAGACAGTTCCCTCTAGAGGGCCGGGGAGATCCCCCAGAACCCCTCAATCGGTGATCATTCCTTCCCCAGCCCTTCTGCCATCTCCCTGATGGCTGCCACTTGCCACCTCTCTGCCACGTGGGTAAGAATGACGAGCCTACAGCCCACCTTTCTGAGGTCCCCAACCCCCATGTTCCACTGCATGCTGGAGATTAAAGAACCCCAGAGCTCCACAAATCCTTAACTGGAAAGTACTTTTCATCAATCAGCATCCATTTTGCCTTTTGGAAGCACAGGACAATAATATTCTTTGGGGAACTTCCCTTTACCCATTGCATTTGGCTTAGAGGAAACTCCTGTCAATGTGCCATCATCTACCTTCCTTGAGTGATGGCCCCGTGGACCAAGCCAGGCCAGTTCCACTGTGAGCTGCAACGTGAATAAAATAAGGATGGGGCGGGCAGCTTCGACTCCTTCATCCGAGCTCCATCTCTTTCCAAGACTGCTGATTAAATCCTGTCACAAAACTCTCATGACTGGACTTCAGTTTATCTCGTGGAGTAAAGGAGTGAGTGTAGATAAATCCTGACCAAGATGCTTTGATGGTAATAAGAACTGACTTTGGTAAGTATAAAAGATGATGTCCTTTATAGGGATATCTAGTAGATATTCTCAGAATCGAGGGAAGAGTGGGGATTCTGAAGCTGTGGTTTGAATTTGTTCCTCAAATGCCCTGTATTGGAAGCTTAATCCCATAAAGTAACTAATGATGCAGATTCATGTCTTCAGGCAGTGGGCGGTGACTGGAGCCGAGGGGTCTGCTCTCATAGATATACTACTTACTTAGAGAGCAGCAGTCCATCAGGGAGGGGCTTTGTTGTGATGTGAGCTCTCTCTGTCCTGTGTGCCCTGTCTCCAGACTGTGAGTTACACAGCTTCCATTCCTTACACATTGCCCAGACTCAAGTACTTTCTTATAGCGAGATAAGAGGGCTAAAACCTCCCAACTGATATTATATTAAGCTGTGTGGTCTTTATGGAATCCTATCACCCGCGTCCCTGATTCATGATGCATCAAACCCAGCTCTGCCCATTCCCAGGGTCCTTCTTTATCCAGCACCCATAGCTATTAAATATTAGCTGCTATAGAGCAGTGGACAAATAATCCTAGATTGGATCCCACCCTATTCTTCCCCCTCCCGCCCCCTCCACACACACATTTTGTTTTCTGAGACAGGGTAGCATTATGTAGCCCAAGCTGCTCTAAAACCCACCCCAGATTTACAATCCTCCTGCCACCTCCTCCTGCCGGTGGAATTAGCAGGCATGCACCATCAAATTCAGCCTTTCTTGTTTCTGGCAAGAAACTGGTTCTTTTTACTCTGCAGCTTCCTTCTGGCCTGTGGACTCACACTCTGTCTGCTTAATCAAATTATAGCATTCTGCCACACTCGTGTCCTGTGCTTTAAAGCAATGAGACACAGGTACTTGCAACCCAGGAGGATGCCTCCTAGGTTCCTTTCTCTGGTTTCTTTCCAGGAGTGATAAATTTAGTGCTCATGTATTCTACCTGCATTTACCCTACACAGGGTCCAGGTAATTGAGCTGGCATCCTGATGCTTCAGCAAACAACTAAATACAGGTATTTAGAACTGTGTGGTAGCAAAAATATTTCTGTATGGCCGTTCGTTGATTCCCAGCCTGGTAGATGAGGGACCTGCTGCCTTGGTTCTCTTTCGGCAGAAATTGTTAAGATACAGATTTTTTTTTTTTTTTTGCCTGTGTCCTGAAACAAGAGTCCTGGTGAGAAAACTCCTATTTTTATGTCCATTGGAAATAAAGCCATGCTGTTCTTTCTAGCTGGTTCCTCACACCTGACCTGGCCTCTGTAGTATTGTCTAGTTTGTACCATACTCTTAATTCTCAACAGAAAATTTGCATATCTTCAAATTTATGTAAATAGCATGTTGATGTTGTTTATATCATTCCGCAACTTGCATTTCCCCCTTAATTTCGTGTTTTAGATGTTTAGAGCTATTTGGAGTCCCATGAGAAGTATCACATTATATACAGAAAAACAAAATATCCTTTTTCCCTAGTGAAAGATTGCAGTTTTGGAAATTTGACAGACTCTGCTGTAAACATGCTCATACATAGCTAGTTCCATGTTAGTATCTCAAGTGTTACGCTCTACGACAATCTAATGGGAACGCGGAGTAACATGCACTCCTGCTTATGCCCTGTGGATTTCTAGAAAGGGTCAAACCACCGAGGCTAGGCTGTGACACTTTTGTTCAGGTGTCAGTGTAAGTAGTGCAGCTCCCAGCAGAATACCCGTCCCTGCCTATGGACAGAGAAAGCAGCCGTGGATAATGTATACGTCAATGGGCATGACCCAAGGAAACATTATTTATGAATATAGGAAGCTGGGGGTTGGGGCGTCGGTTAGTAGAGTAACTGCCTAGCATGCTCGAAGCCCTCGGTTCAATCGTCTGCACCACATAAATCGAGCACAGCAAGACACACCTGGAATCCCAGTGGATGTGGAAGTGGAGGTCAGGAGTTCAAAATCACCCTCAGCTACACAGTGAGTTCAAGGCCAGTCTGGGCTACATGAAACCTTGTAAAAAAAACAAACCAAACAAAAGTAACCTTCAGACAGGAAACCGACCAATTGGCCGTACTTACTCCAGATAGACCATATGAAAACAAAAACAAAAAACAAACAAAAAACCTCACAAGCTAATAGAAAAAAGACAAGATCTGAATAAGTAATATTATATACTTGTTATATATATAACATATATAAATGTCTATATATACAAATATATAATATATAAAAATGGCTGATTAATATACAAACAGTTCAAACTCTGGAGACACTAACTCCTTCAGCTGCATCTGGGCTGGCAGGAGGCAGCCATGAAAATTAGGTCAGTGACCAGAGCAGCCTGAGGCAGTTCTGCCCACCTGGAAAGAGCAGGGCAAGGCCCTGTGCGTTCTTATTTGCATTGAAAGATTCCAGGGCCCTTCCAGTCACCCCAGAGCCATGTTGGGGGGGGGGTCTGCCAGTGTTGAGCAAGCAGAGGAAGGGTCAGCAGCAACTGATGAAGCCATCATAGGAAAGGTGCAGGGGACACGTGTAGATCATCCTCCTTAGAGGGTAGGAGAACCGAGGGAAGGATGGTGGGATAGGAGCCGGCTCACAGAGATTTCCAGAAGGCTTGCTGCTGAGTCAGCTGCAATGCTGCGGAACACTGCTGACACCACACATCTTAAATGAGCCTGGCCCAGGAGAGTCCGCTATTAGCGAAAATCCCCACTGCCCTGATGTGTGATCAGCGGGCACTAACAGCTGGGGAACTTGGCAGCCCATCCCGTATTCCCTGAGTAAACCTGCGGCCTGGGAAGAAGCTCCAACAGGTGGTTCAGGACCTGGGTTGAACACCCTGAGAGCTGCATCTCTGCATGTGAGAGCCAATGGAGAAAGCCTGTGTGGGGGGAAGGTTGTGGCTGTTTGGCACCACAAAGGACCCCAGCAGTGGGGTGTAGAAGAAGGGCCAATCTCTCCAGCTAAGACCAGGTCAATCCTTTCCTAAATGCTCCCTGATGCTCTGACACCTTCAAAACTGCCACTGTCCAACAGCTGTTAGCCAGGTGACAGAGATGCCACCTGCTGGGTCTGATTTACACCCAGGAGATTTGAACCTTGGTGACCCTCCTTCTCCCAAGGAACTCCAAATCATATTTCAGTCCATAAATCACTGCGGTGGGGTCACTTTCTCTTCCTCACCCTGCCCCTTACTGCAAACATAACAAGAAACAAATTGTTCAGACTCCCTCGGTTAAAGGGCCTGAGGAGATTTGGAACCAACCTGGGAGCTCAATGCCCTGTGTTCTCAAAGCTGGTTCTTAAAGAGCCACCCTAGCCAAATGTCCTTTACATACCCCGTGCCTGGGAAGACACCAGAAACATTTTCTGAAACAGGTCACAGGAGAAGAGGCTGTCCTTCCGGCAGCTGTTTCTCAGCAATTGTCTGTCTTCCTCAGGATCTGTTTTCCCTAAAGCTCATGGGCTCCAAATTGTGTTAATGCTCCCAAACAAGCCTGTTTCCCTTACAGGTGTGACTTCCGTATCTGTCAAAAGCCCTGGATCTAGGGAGCCCCAGACCCAGCACTGGTCTACTTTTAGGGACCCAGTAATGCACATTCTGCTAGGGCCACTGAGCATCTGTGGTGCCATGCTGGCTGTGAGGGCCATGCATACATGTACACATCCCGCACCACTCTGAGCATCTGTGCTGCATGCTGGCTGTGAGGACCATGCACATGTGTATACGTCCAGGGCTGAGCAGCACTGAGCCTGTTCCCCGAGTCTTTGTCTTCTCTTGCCCCTTTGTACTGAAATCACGCTGCTTGGGCTCCATGCCTCACTAAGTCCCTCATGAAAACCACTCCTTCAGCCCCCAGCTGGGCCCTTCTCATCGGTAAGGGTCAAGAGACTGCATAGTTATCTCTGCTCTCTTCCTCCCGCAGTTCAAGCCTACCCAGGAGCCGTCACAGAAACTCCGCACGCCGACTGTTTACTCAGTGTGGTGCCACACGGTCCCCTTCCAGCTCAAAGGCAGGCCACATACCCTGGAACATCAGTCTGCTGCCACGCTGAAATACCCATATCGCTTAGGGAAAACCAAGACAAGATCAGGAACATTTAAAGTGGTATTGTCCTTAGACTCAGAAAAATCAAAACAGCAAATGTTTGCTAAACTCAGTGTAAGGTTGATCTTCACAAAAAGCCTAAATTTCATAAGTTTAAATAAATATATCCCACTCGTTTATTTTAAAGAAATAAAATAATTCAAATATGATGCATTTACTGGCATAAATAAAGAAACATAGCAAGCATGCCTTCACTCTCAGAACTCTGTTCTGTGGCAGACATTGCCAGTCAATAAGGCAGAACGTAGATAAGGTGGTATCTTTCTCAAAACAGCATATAAGACGACTCATGCCCATCACTTGGAAATGACTAATATAGGCACACGCCTATGATCCCAGGACTCAGGAGGCTGAGGCAGAAAGATCACTATGGGTTTTAAGCTCTGTAACAAAACTATAAAAAAAATACATACATACAAACAAACAATTTGATATTCCTGATTGTGTTAATTAAACTCTTTGTCGTTGTGAAAAGTTCTTGAAAGAAACAGTCGAAAGGAGGAAGCATTCTGGTTGAGCTTTGCAGAGGTTTCAGTCCATGGCTGGCGCTGGGCCTGAGAAGAACCTGGACATCATAGGAGCAGATGGCAGATCTAGGCTGCTCACCTGGAAGTGGACAAGAAGCATGGGTGAGGGACAGAGGACAAGAGACGTCTTTCTCAGGTATGTTCCAGAACCTGATTCCTCCAACAATGTATCATATTGTGAATCTATCAAGGAATTAATCCATCGATCCGTTCAGAGTCCTAAAAAGGGATTCATTAACTACAAGTAAATTCCCAGAACATGAGCCTGGGACATTTCATATGCGAGTTATAAGAGTAATAAATGCTATGTTGATGACATTCGATATCGGAGATGCTAAGATAAACTAAGAAAGTATCTGCATAGGAGTGAAGCAGCTGGGTAAGGAGAGGGGAGGAGGAAGGCTGTGGTAGGCAGAGGATGGTTAGCAGAAGAGGTGACATTTACATAAAAACAGGCAAACTAGCCCTGTGGAGAGAAGGGAACTGGGTGTTCTAGGCAGATAACCCACAATCAGAGGCCAGGAACTGCGTGCTCTGGGCAGGGGGGACCCACACAATCGGAGGCCAGGGGATAGGAATGTCTAGGTGTGTTGGGGAATGTCACTCTGGGGCTCAGTTTGCAGCGTCAAAGGTCAAAGGGAAGATGGAAAATGCTGCCGGGAAAAGGTTTGAGGGCATGGAAGATGAAATGTCTGAGAAGACAAGCAAGGCAAGCACTGAGAAGTCAGATCAGACCCGAGTTTTAGAAAATTAATTCTACTATCATGGTGGATGGAGATTATAAAGACATGTGATTTGAGCCAGGCAACCCAATCTGGAAATTATGTTGTTAGATTTGCAACTGACTAATTTCAATTCATATTTCTTGAATTAATTAAAGGATGAATTAATTAGCTAACAAATTAATGACTCTGACTGGCGGGGATCTGGTCCTCCTCTGCTCTAACTGAAGCAGTTGACTTTCATCCACGTACTGGACTTTGAAGGGAATACCCTGTGCCCTCAAAGGAGAAGGCTGGTTCTGATGTCCACAGCCCAGGCAGGTGGTGATGTAGGCTCCTTAGGTGGACCTCTGAGAGAAGACAGGCAGGCAGCAGTTTGCAGGCTCTGGAACACAGAGGGGATGCCCACCAACAGCATGTGAGTTTGGATTTCCCTTTTTGTTCTTTCAAAAACAGAATAACATAAATAAGAGTGTCCAGCAAGGACTTGCCAAATCACTCTCAAAACCATCCGCATTTAAATTTATTTATTTATTTTGCCATTTTTATGAGCCAGGTATGATGGTGCATGCTGGCAAGCCAACACTGAGAAGATGAAGGTGGGAGGCCAGTCTGGGCTACGTGAG
Source organism: Alexandromys fortis (assembly GCF_014885135.2). Taxonomy (NCBI): domain Eukaryota; kingdom Metazoa; phylum Chordata; class Mammalia; order Rodentia; family Cricetidae; genus Alexandromys; species Alexandromys fortis. The sequence continues at coordinate 7,187,916 of NW_026067964.1, forward strand.
TTCCTATCTCAAAAGAGAAAATATATTTTTAATGCAAACTGATAAGCATTATTTTAAAGATCATATTGGTAGGTTGATTAGCTATTTCCCTATAAATTTCATGTTAGTTGTTGTTTCTCACAACAGCCCATGTGAGCTTATCTAAGGAAGGGCAGGATGAGGGAAGGAATTGTGGCTGACGAGCAGTCACTGCGGCTCCTCACTCCTGTCCTGGGCCAGGCATTGGCCACGGCTGGCACAGCCTCCACAGTGCACAAGGCAACGTAGGTGGAGGGAACAGGCGGCAGGAACACTGTGGCAGAGGAGGCTCCAGGGTGGAGGAGGGTCCTAGCAGAGACCTCTGCAATCTCTGACTTTAACACAGAGACTGCGGGAGGACGAGAACCCTGAGGAAATTCTAACACTGGTTTTGATTTTTCTAGTCTTTTACCACACATCACAAACACACACACACACATACACACACACACCTCACTAACACGTTCAAGTAGAAATATCATAAAAGTTGAATTGGTTCTAATTAACAAACCTTGTAAGTAGAGCCCTGGCTTGCCTAGGATTTCATTTTAGGTAATTAGAAAAAGTTAACAATCCCAACAAGTCCCCCTTTAAGCCATGTGCTTCTATGCACCAATAATGAAAGACACCCCCCCCCCCCATGTCTCTAGCAAAAGCAGGTGTTAAAATCCCATGCTTCCTCACTGTGCCGGGATTAGGAGGTGAAGGATTGGGAGGTGTCATGTGAGCTGCCTGTTACTGTCACAAAACGCTCTAAACAGTCAGAGAAGAGGTTTGGTTTGGCGTAATTTTGAGATTTCAGTTGGCCCTGTTAGTCCCGAAGCCTACACTGAATCAGTGCATCCTAACAGAGGAGGGAGGGGTAAGGTCTGTATTCCACCCAAAGGCACATCCTAGAGTAGTTGCTTTTGAATGTGAATACTGAGACATTTCCCCTGTGGATTTCCTAATATGGGCATTAGGAAATAAGTACTATTCACCAGGGTCAACACCAAGACCAGCTCAGTAACACAAAGCAGGAACAGTCAGTTCGAAGACACACCCTGCAGTAACCACTTCTTCTGTAACACGTGAGGAAGCCTAAGGGAGACAACTGTGGGGGAGGGGCATTCCCTGCCAGCATCACAGCAGTCAGGAGGGCAGACTGTGAGGAGATGAGGACGAAAACTCAGTCTGACTTAGTCAAACTGGATCAAACTTCGAGAGCGTCTGACGCCAGGTGTTTCATCGCCAGCATATTCAAACACAGAACAATTTGGGAAAAAGTTTCCTGGCAGCCATCATTCATTCCCATTCTGGGTTTCCAGGCAACAATCTTTCCAATCTCAGGTACCCAATAAAGCTCAAGGCATGCCTATGTAGAAATTCTTTGCACAGGACACGTGACCACGAAGATAGGCTCTATAGCTAAAGGGCCTAGGATCTGGTGTGGTCTGACCGAGAGAGCAAAGAAATCAGCAGGCTATAAAATGCATGTGATGTCTCCCTAAGGATGGGTTCTGCTAACTGAGAGCTGAGATTGAAAGTCTGGGGTGGGAGACTCTGGGACAGACATTCTGGGGGATTGAGTGAGGTCTGGCTCCACGGGTCACAGATCATTAACAATCTCCACTCCAGGCCTTCTGAGCAGAGACTAGGCTTCTCCCCCACCGCCCCAGATGATTAACATTCTCGGATTCCCTACTGATCTGTGGGCTTGAGAAACTTTGTGGTTCCAAAGCAGGAATCTATACAGGCAGTGCTAGGCATTTCCTTTGAATGGTCTGTTCTGGGTGGTAGTAGGTAATCTCAGCTTGTGGTTCTTTCTGCAACCAGGTATTGCCTCAGGGTAAACTACTGAGACTCGGGCCTCTTATTAAATTTATCGATGGCCGAGTTTTACTCTGGCAGATGATGTTTGGAAGTAAGAACCTCCTCTGGGTGACCTGCCCATAGTTAGCAGTTAGCTAATCGTGGTTGGCCCGCACATTTCCTCCTTCACAAGCACTGATGACAGGACCCAAGCTTAGGTCCTGTTTGCCCCTGATTTTAAGGAGGCATGGAACTACTTAAATTAATAGATCTATTAATTGACAACTCTGGACCTAGTATATTAAAGGACTATAGGTAGTTATCTTGTCCCCCATGCCAGGGAGATTTGGGGGGGGGGCAGGTTTGTCTCAGCCTTTTAACCTACTTTGGGCAGGGGGCTGGGACAATGTATTCCTTTTCACAACTACTTCAAGCTGACATTGGGGTGTTGTTACCCAGGTCCAAGCAGATTGAAAGGCTGCCAAAATTGGGAAGAACATTTAGGCAACAAGGCACTCATCAGACTTCGTTGAAGGAACAGGGTGTGTTCCTATCAGCTGGACTGGTCCACATCAGCTTTCATGAAGTCCAGGGCTCGCCACCATTCAGAGCAGGTTGGAGTCAGCAACTGATGCTTAGATGCGTCTGCCAGCCAAGTGGAAGCCTATTGAGATAAGTTTAAACTAGGAACCGAAGTTAAAAATTATTTAAAGAAAAACCCATATTGTAGAAAAAGACCAGATAATAGGTATCTGTAAACAGAAGGAATAGACTCATACCTTTGAGTCCTAGCAAAAACTACAGATTTTGGTTAGAAGCATGTATATTTTTCTGCTGTCCAGTTATAGATTGGACAGAGATGCCTTTGACCCAATGAGAAACACCTTTAAGTTTATATTTAAATGGCAACCAGAATAGATCTAAAATCTTGAGCTTGTGACCCACACAGTAAGTAGTCATTGCTCTATTAGCTTATTAGAACTACCATGGGGGGGGGGCGGGAATTAGAAACATTTTTTATAGGAGTACAGCAAGCAGGGAGCCAGAGCAGCAAACAGAAAGATGAGACACACACACACACACACACACACACACACACACACAGAGACAGACAGACAGACAGACTGGGTCTTCAGCATAAACACAAAGCACAGAGGTGAGCTGGAAGCAGGAAAAGGCTGTAAACTCTCAGACCCCAGCATGCTAGGATAATGTATGTCCCCCAGCAAGCTTCACCCCCCCCCCAAAGGTTCTGCCACCAGGGACCAAGTGTCCAGGCGCCTACAGAGGACATTTCACACTCAACCACCACCCACCCCTAATGACCTGACCTCCTTTCTCAGGCTCCACTTAAAGGTTTCAGTTTCTCCCCCTTCCCACATTTTCTCTTCTCTCCCCCCACTTTGATCTCCTCCACCCCAGCATTGCTCCTTTCCTTCCCCATGGGCCTCAGGGGGGCCAGTCTGGGTCTAAGGCCCAAAGACAGCAGGGTCATGGGGGCAGAGTTCTTATGCGTGAGATTAGTGCCCTTGTAAAAAGGACACGTAGGGGTAGATCTCTGCTTTCCATGGGTGACGTGAGGCAATGACATGGTCATCTAAAGTTAGAAAGTAGATGGCACCTTTTCCCCCCTAGGAATTGACCCAGGCCTCACACTTGTTAGACAGGGTGCTGGGCCCTCTCCTTTTGAGGTAGTCTCACTAAGTTAACTAGTCTGGCTTCCAATATACTCTGAAACACGACCCAGTCTTGACCTTGTAACCCTTTTGCCTCAGCCTCAAGAACAGCAAGAGAGATAGACCTGAGTCACCAGGCCCAGTTCTGATCTTAGATCCAAACTTGAACTGCCCAGCTTCCAAAACTGTACGAGGTAAATTTCTGTTGTTGAAGTTCCCCGGTCTCTAGAGGTTGTCTGTAGCCGGACTGGCGAGAACACCAAGGGATTCCAGCTCCCAGAGGCTCATGCATGTCTGTCAGCAAGTTCTCAGACTCTGAGGAACAGTCCCGGCTAATATCCCTGACCATCAGGTCCTAGAGTCCAGGCAAGGGAAACTGACAGCTTGAAGAGAAGGGACCATTGCTGCCTTCTGACATAAGAGCCTGGAATTCACTTTCCTTTAAACAAAATGAGTTTAAAATGGCGGGCTTGCTGCAGCTGAAACCCCGTCAGGAGCAGTCAGGTACTTTAGACAGTCAGATGTTAAATACTGTAACCAGAACATAGCATCTAACCATTACTCCACGGCTTCTGTCTGAAGTAGAATGGAGCACCCAAACAAAAAATTGGATATGAACTTTAGTTTTTCTGTCCCTTTCGAGTCAACATGCAGTGTTGTTCTAGTGCCTAGTCTCCAAGTGGAAAACATTCGTGTTTCATGGGTATCATTTCCATAAGGGGCTTAGAGCCCTTTCTGAAAGTGTAGGCTCCTGCCTCTGGGCCAGCTGCCGAGATAATGGAAAGACCCCATTAAGTAGTTGAGGCCCTGTGTTTCAGTCCAGAACCTGCTATGTGTTACATTGAAGCCCTGAGCACAGGTCAGGCCAGGGGCTATTCCTGCTAGCATCTTCCATTCTAAGGTTATGGTTCTTATTTATTCACTTATGGTTTGCAGGTCATACGTGGTGACAGGATCTTTCCATAGCTCTCTTTTCTGGTCAAAATTTGGTAAGAACAGTCCAACCACTTTCCTCGGATGTCTTTATTTTTATGACTTTCCACCAAAGAGCACTGCTTCCCTTAGCTGGCCTGTGTGTTGGAGACACAGCTTTGGCTATTACATCCACAAATACTCTTGACGACAGGCAGCAGGGGAGACAGGAGCCAGAGTTTGAAAGTTCCAGCGTTTCCAGTTCCCACTGGGATTTTGATTTGATGGACCTGCCTCACCTTAATAAATTACCGAAGCTTCTCTTTCCCTTGAACTTTTCCTTGTGTCTTTGTTCCAAAAAAGTCTAAAGTCAGTTCTAAAAGTTGGCCATCTCCCTGTTTGGCAGGTAAAAGGCTGCAGGGTGTCACCGTGAAAGGAGACCTCTCTATTAGATGTTCCTGTGGTTCCAAGCCCACTGAGAGCTGTGCCTCGGCCTTGGCAAAGGCGCTCACTGTTTGAAAAGTTATTTCTAGCCCAGTGCAGCTGTTCACAGCTCGAGTTCGGCAAAGGCCATCACTTCTGCCGACTCAGTTCCAGCATTCCAGTATGCCCGGGGACATCATGGTGACCTGAGTGTATGCCTTTGATGAGTAAACAGAGTGACCACTTGTCCCAGGTCTTGTAGAAGTCACCCAGCGGGCATTTGATCACATTCTCTCTTCTCATCTGCTACCGTGAGGGCTCTTAGAAGCAAGACCCCAGCGAGTCTCCTAACTCCAGGTTCCTAGGCTGGGATTTTCCTGGAGAAATCAGATTACTACAATCATATTGGCAAGAAAAAAACCTCTCATTTAATGGGTGCTTATATGGCAGGAGGTGCCCTTGATACTTTCAAAAACTACTATGCTCATTTAGAGAGGAAAGAAAGGGGCTTTCATGATCTTTATGGCTAGGAAATAACAGAATCAGACTTTAAACCAGGTCCAGCCAGACACAAGGCTCTCCTTATTCCTGTTAATATGGTGTTGTGAACTAAAATACGGTATGTCTCTATGTGCTGCAGTGATGAGATGTGGAGACGGAAATCCTCAACTCCCTGGCTCCTTCTACCTACCGATCTTCAATACATTGTCATTAATTCTGCTAATGCCCAACCCATCTCCTTCTGTATGACAACAGGCCTTCTTCCATGTCCCCTGTGCACATCCCAGCAGGAGGCAGGGAATGGCAACAGACACAGGGTACTGCGTGCATTTCTCTTGTCTCTCTTTGCTGTCCGTGGGCAGCCAGGCAATGTAGTCCTTAGCTTTTAAAGGCAAGTAAAAGCTTTAGTTTGACATACACCATCTGGGACTTCTGGCAGACCTTAGGTGGATGCTTCTCTGTGGTCTTCAGTGTCCCCAGGAACTGGGTCTCACCCTATTCAGAGGGGCAAGGACAGCAAGAACTCTACCTTCTGTGCCCTGCTCTTCCGTTTTGTTTTTCTGCATGGTAGGGGTGGGCTGTGAAGATACAGATCTCCCCATCCCTGGGAGGTACACCATTGGTCCCATCTCCCCACCAGGGTAGACAGACTCAGGAGAGTGACAACGGGAAGCTTCCTTCAGAGGTTCACTGTGGTCAGCCCCTATCTCTTCCGGTGCTGTGCTGAGTCAGTTTGCCAAGGGCTTCTTTCTCTGCTGAGGGGGTAGCTTTTTCTTGCAGGGCTGTAATTTGGTATCCATGTCTACCTGGGAACTCATGGGCTCCTGGGCTTGCAGAAAGCAGGATAAAGGGTGGTAAAGTGGTATTTCCTTCCAGGCGCTGGGGAAAGCTGGGGAAGAGTGGGGTGAGCATGTGCTCTGCTGGTTCAGAAACATACCCTTTGCCATTTTATACATCTTATCACTCACTGTTTTTCCTCTCCTCCACCCATGCTCCACATCAAGCAGACTGTAGCTAACCTGGTTGTCTTTCTAAGAACTGTGTAGACAAGACACAAAGCTAAAACTTCTCCTCCCACCTCCGGGAGCAAAAGCTAAAGTTCTAAGAAGAGGGTTCTTTTATAATTTCTAAGTGTCCAAAGATGAAATTTCCCAAAGATCCTGTTTGTCTGGCAGGAGGGAAAGGGAGGGGTGACAGGGAGATGGATTTGTGGGTTCTAGGAGCCAAATAGAGTGATTTCAGCACACAATACACTAGGGCACTTGGCACAGACTCGGGGGTGGTGGGGCAGGCAGGGCCAGGCCAGGCAAGGCTGCCATAGAGATAAATGGACTGGACAGAGAAGCCAGGACCAGGTGGGCTTCCTGTGGAGGCCACGGCTGGGAGCTGGCATCAACCACCTCTGGGAGGTCAGGGACACTGAGGTGACACATTTTTCATTTTCTGTGTTTCTTCTGCCAGCAAGGATCAGAGCTTGGCAGTAGAATTAAGTTGTTATAGGAAAGTGAAGAGAATCTCAAACCTTGTGTTTCTGGACTAGAATTTACGGCCTCCCTCTCCCACCTCTGCACCCCTTGGATTAATACAGCGAGGAGGGTGCCATTCACACTTTACGCCTGGACCTTCTGTCCGGAACCCGAGATCAGGTAGCTGGCTGTGACCATAGATGCCTTCATTGTGCGTGGCTTTTTTATTTTGTCTTGTTTTCCCATTTCAAGAACCATTCAACAAAAAGTTTGAAACGGGAAGTATTTTGGTGAACACCGCTTGGTTTTTCCGGGACCTTAGGCTTCAGGGGGAGGTGGCCCATGAGAGGGGGCTGGCCCACCACCTTCAGCAGTTTATGGCGCCAGCTTCAGAGGCTGAGAGTCGGAGCCCTTGGAACAGCCGTAGTTAGCACGTGGACCGTTGTGTTGCCTGCCTGGGTGTTCTGACAAATGGATGGTCTGCCTTAGTTTTTAAACAACACCTAATTTTGGAAATACCTCTGTTGATGAGCCTCCCATTTTTTCCAGAAAATGTCCGCCGTGTGTATTAAATTGACTAAACACTCAGAGGGAGGAGCAGAAATCAGGCCCCAGAGAGGTCGTCACAGAGACGGGAGGAGGGGCAGAGACGGGAGGAGGGGCAGAGACGGGGCCAGTTCTGAAAATACACTCAAATTCTGATTGAAGTACCAGATCCAATTCCACAGAGGCGTCTTAGGAACACTCAAACTGTTGAAAATAAAATGGAAAAAAAGAAAGCGATTACACACTGGCTCCCACGTGTAGCTGTTTAACGAACACGGCGTGGCCTGTTTCTTCTCCACATATGGCTACTGATGAAGGAAAATTCTATTTTGATTGCAGAGTGGCCTTCAGCAGTTGGCCACTCTGAGAGATGACAAACAGGCCACATAGTTCTCCTCTTGCTCACCAGCCACTTTCAGGCAGTTCTTGACAGCTCATAAACACACACAAAATGCTAAGTGAGTGGCTTGCTGTTTGTCTCCTTCCAGTTGAAAAGGCACCTTTTTAAAAAATCAATTTTCCTTATGTCTCCTTTTTTTCCACATTTTCAACTCTGACATTCAAGTGCACTTCACAGATCGCCTTGTAACAACATTTGAAACCCAAATTCGGAACGCCCCGTGAGGCCATTCCTCAGGAATCTGGTGTGAAGTGCCAGGGTAAGCATCTTCTTAGCGCCCCTGAACCAGCCCACCGGAGGGGACGTTGTTAGAAAGGACTGGCCCCACTTCCTTAATTATCCGCCGGCAATTAATTACTTTGAAGTTATCCTTGCTCGGGTCTTTGGCTAGACGGCTGACATTCTTCAGGACCTTCCAGAAAAGGTCTTGGTCCTTGGTTTCTATGACATCACTCACTCTTGAGTCCAACCACATTCTGGACACTTCTCGTGCGATTCTCTTCATCCTCACCGGGACATGTCAGCGGCGGAGTCACTCTGGTTTTCATCCATGCACCATTTTTTTCCTCACTGGGGATTGCACTGCAAAGGCTTGAGTTAGTTCTATGCAGACACTGCTTGCATCCGCAGCTCCCACTCAGCCTCTTTGAGTTCCCTGTGTGTCCACTGTCACCTGAGTCCTTTTTCTATACTTCTGCTCTAAGCCTTAAGCTTTGGCGTTGTCCTTGGTGCCTCCTCTCACCCTCTTTGTCCTAAAATTGGTTGTTGTTGTCACCCATCCCTCCCACAGTCACCCCTTTATTCCTGCCATTGTCATGTCTTATCCAGACTTCTACAGCCATCTCTTCACTAACACATCTTTCCCCACCAAGACCACAAGGATCTTTCTAGAGCACCAATTGGAACAAATCACTCTTTGGCTAAAAACTCTGTCAAGAGTCCTCACAGTCTTTAGAAGAAATTTCAAACTTGGATCAGGCTGACAAGGCCTTCATGGTGGGGGCCTCACTCCCTTTCCAGAATGATCTCTTGACTCTGGTACCCAGAATGGATAGGCTGCTTACTGCCTTCTGCCTCATCTCTACTCCCCTCTGGATCTATTAAGCTCTCTGCCACCTGTAATGTCCCCTCTCCCGCACAGCGTTCTCTGCCGCCGCCCTTTGTAAGAGGCCCCTACAGAGCCCGTTGCTCCCCACCACAGCACTTAACATTGCTGCAGCAGCTTTACTCACCGGCAGTCTCTCGAGAGCCGTAAAACGCCTTACAGGAGAGATGTCAATCATGAGGTCTCTAGCGACTGCTTCATTATGGATGCTCAAAATTATTTGAAGAATGAATGCGTGAGGATCCCTTACAGACCTGCTTTTGTTTGTCTGTTTCATGATTCTAAATTCTGAACAGGGAGAGACCAATTTCCCCTGCTGGAGTCAATTCCCATCATTGGTCTGATGTGCTGAACAGAGTGTGGAAGTCAGGATGGGGTTTCTTAGAAAGGCAGGGGCACACTTAGAGTGTCTTGCATTGAAATGATGGAAGTAAATTTTACTTTTCAAAAACATGGATGATGTAAGGCTCACTAATTCATACAACTCCAAGTAGCTCATCCTAAAAAGATAAAAGTTCACTTACCATCTGATGTAAAAGTTACAAAGTCATTTCTTGCTTATTACTCCAGATCCATCAGTCCATTCCCCCATTCTATGGATTTCTGCTGTGCATGCAGCTCTGTACTTGGTGCCAGAGAGACAGGAGGAAATGATCAAGAGCTCTGCCTTCATGATGCTTACTTAAAGAGAAACACAAATGCAACCTTTTCAGTTATAGAATTTAACTGGAAGGAAAGAATAATACCATTAAAGAATAACTTGAGTGGGATATAATTCAGATGGGGGAGTGGTATCCAGGAAGGAAGGAAGGAAGCCTGGAAAATAATTAAAATAAAGCCAAGACCTGGCTCCTCTGGGAAGAAAAACCGGGGGAGAGCTGGGAGGTAGGACTTAGTAGGATGGGGAACTGCATGGAATTGTTTTGACAGTCAATATTTGGGACATTTTCAGAGATAAAATTGATTATTCATCTAATAGGTTGTATGTCAGGGTGAGTCAAAAGACTTGGTAAGATGAATGAGTTCAGGTTAAGTCCATGAATGTCCAAGCTAGATGGCATGAATTTCTGTCTTAGGATTTTGTTGCTGTGAAGAGACACCATGACCATGGCAGCTCTTGAGGTGGCAGCTTACAGTTTCAGAGATTTAGCCCATTGCCATCATGGTGGGGAGCATGGTGGTGTATAGGCAGACCAAGTGCTGCTACATGTTGATATACACACAACAGGAAGTGGTCTGAGTGCCAAACTGAGGGAAGCTTGAGCAAAGGAGACCTCAAAGCCTCCACAGTGACATACTCCCCCCAACAAAGCCACACCTCCTAATAATGCCACTCCCTTTAGGGGACATTTTCTTTCAAAGCACCACAATTTCCATTCCAGTTCCACTGGTAAGCTGTATAACTTTGGGAATGTTGCTCAGCCTCACTGTGCCTGGGTTTCTACTTCTACAAAGTGAGTGATAATCATCGCCATTACCTCAAAGATTTGTTGTGAGGATTAAACGACTTACTATCTATGAAACATTTTGTCCATTGCAAGTATAAGTTATATAGGTTTTGGTTTTTTAAGTGTTGGGGTACAGAGTGGTTGAGAGGGAGTTATTTGTAGCCTGGCTGGCCTCAAACTTACTGTGTAGCTGAGGATGACCTTGGATGCCTATTTTCCTGCCTCTATACCACCACACTCAGCTCTGCAAGTAGATTTTCTTGTAAACTGAAACAGAGAAGTAGCCTTCTAGATCTCTGGGGTGAGTGATGCAGCATGAGGAACTGACTTTGGATTCCTAGCACCTACATAAAATGCCAGATGTAGCAGCCTGCATGGTATTCCCAGCACTAGGAAGGCAGACACGGAAGGATTCCTGTGGTTTGCTGGTCAGCCATTCTAGCTATCTCTGGAAGAGCGACACTAATGGAGAGCTTGACATTTATTGAGAGAAGAAAGAAATGTATTTGGGCGGTGAAGATAAGAGTTCAGCTTAGCAACCAGCCTGGGATTGCTACAGACCTCCGGAGCATCTATCTTTGGCTATGATTCAGATCTCAAAAGAGATGCTTGGGCAGGAAATGTCAATCTTCAAAGCCTCAACATAGAATTAGTGCTTAAAGCTGAGGGTACAGAAAAAGTCAGGGAAAAAATATAAAGAAGTAAGGTAGGAGCCAAGCGGTGGTGGCACACTCCTTTAATCCCAGCACTTAGAAGGCAGAGGCAGGAGAATCTCTGTGAGTTCAAGGTCAGCCTGGTCTACACGGTGAGTTCAAGGACAGTCAGGAAAACACAGAGAACCTCTGTCTCAAAAAAGTAAAAAAATAAAAATAAAAAATAAGATAGAAGAAGGAGGAGAGGAGGAGAAGGAGGAAGAGAAAGAGGAAAATGTAGGATTGGCTCTGAGAATCCTCATGGCCTTCTGTGTGCAGTACTGTTATGTACACATTAGACATGAGAAGATAAGGCTATCTGGCTTACTATGACCATAAGGAATACTAGAACCAAGGGGAACTTCTGTTTCTGGTTTAATGGAGCTTAATAATCAAATGATCTGCTTCATCTTCTGAAGCTGATTCTGTGGCTTCTCATATCAATCACTGGAGTCCCTCATCCAAAGACTTCAAGGAAAGCCTGGAGTGTTTGGAGATCAAGGGGGCATTGTTCCTGGTTAAGCCAGGAGGTGGGAGCATCATTAGCTAGACCAAGAGAATCAAATGTCTCTAGAGGTGTGAGGAGAAGCCACGAAGGGCACCAAACAAGCATGAGGGATGACCACTTTGCAGTTTGGAAAGATGAACAATGTGGAGGGTGGTTAGGGACGGTGAAATCTCCTGCAGAAGCTGGGGGACTACTGGAATGTCTCCTTCAGGGACACAGGGTACCAAAGGCAAGCCAGGGCCATGCAGGAAGTAAGCCATTCCTATTCAAGCAAAGTCCATAGTGAGGAACCGAAGAGACCAGGCAACTTACTGGCTAGGAACAGTAAGAGAGAGAGCGACACCAAGACTCTCGTTTGTTTCCGATGATTCTTTGATGATCAAATATTGCTTTTCCTCCAACACAGCCTCACTCCTCACAGAATTCTCTCAACACTTTCTGAAGTGATGATTCTCTAATTATCAAATGTGCTTGCTCTGCCTCCTGGTGAAAATGCAGATCCCTGTAGAGATATCTCAGCCCTGTTCTGTTGTTCCTGGTGGGCCGATTCCTTCAGTTCATTCTCAATTCCCCTCCTGTTCTTTCTTAAGCCCATTCCCATTATCCTTTTATATTGATATCAAAACCATTCACAAGGTCGCTGGTGCTCTTCATTTTTCTGAACTGCATAGCCAAGCCTCGGGTCTCAAGCATCGAATGTGGCCAGACAGGCTCTCTTTCCTAGCACAGTCTTCATTGGCATCAGGCCTCGGGTATCTTCAGCTGTTTTCTCCATGGTCTCTGAGTGATTGGAGCACTCCAACGCTTACATCCTGGGCTTCTTCCTGCTGTAATTCAAATCCTCGAAAAAAATCCCCTCCAGTCTCATGGTTTTGAATGACATCTTTGCCCTAATGGGTCTCCAGTTCGTTCCTCCAGGACTGTGCTCACTCAGCACCTGCTGTTGGTGTTAAATAGGCACCTTAGACACTACATGTCAGGAAGATCTCCAGCCTTGCTTCCACAGCTGTGATGCTCATACTCCCCCATCCCACCCCTGCTCCTGTCTCAGTTAAAGCAACTTGATTCATCCAGTGCTGATGCCAAAAATCTTCAAGTCAGTCTTCCTTTCTCTTTCTTCATCTCCATGGTGCTGGAAAATAGAACCATCATGCAATCACCTCTTGCCACTGTCTCAGTGACCACTACTCTTGGCTCTACCCTCTATCCTCAGGGCCACAGCTCAGGTAAATCTTTTTTAAAAAGCAACCAGAGGGAAGGGGGGTTCAGTCAGAAGAGCAAAAGCCTGAGGACTTTAGCTACAGACCCCAGCACACATTAAAGAGCTGGGCACAACAATATAAATCTGTAACCACAGTACCGGAGTGGCAGAGACAAGACAATCCCCGTGACTTGACAGCCAATCCCGCTGAACTGGGAACTTCTGGGTTCAATTAGAGGCCCTTTCTCAAAAACTGAGGTGGAGAGTAGTTGGGAAAGACACCTAATGTTGAGCTCCACATGAGTGTGCACACAGGTGCATGTGCACATATGTGTCCACACACACACACACACACACACACACACACACAACCCAGGAGTATGGGAAGCCAAAGCTACGCAAGGGCCCTCGCACTCCTGCCTAGTCTGCTCTCACTCCTTGGTTTGGTGACCTTATCTCCATTACTCCTTCGTGTACTCTGCTCCAGAGACCCTGGACTCCTCACTGTTTCTCAAATACACCGCCACACAAGAGCCGTTTCCGCTCCCCCTCCTGAACGACACTGTTGATCGTCCGCTATCAGGAAGGCCAGCCTCACACTTTAATCTCAGGTCCAAATGACTTCTTCAAAGTGATGACGTCTGCCATGTTTACTGTCGTGACTCGTCCCATCCCAGCCTCCCAAACTCTTAATTTTGCCTTGTTTCTTTTCCCTAGCACTGATCATGTTTGCCACCCTATGCAAACGCGACCCTTTATTATCTTCATTATTGATTGTCTCCCCCTGCTGGAATGTTGGTTCCACAAAGCCAGAGAGACTTTTTGTGTTTACGGCAAGACCCTGATCTGGGACCCCAGGCACCAAGGAAACACTTGGTAGATGAGTGACTGGGTTCCTTAAGTTCTCAACTGCAATGAGCTTCTTTATACAAAAGGGCTGAGCCCATAGCTTCACTGGGACGTGGAATGAACAAATACACAGGCGTTAAGAGGAAAATGTTAGTGGGAACAAATGAACACTGAGCTTCAGACTTCTGGTCGGAAGCAGATCAAGTGTATGCTTTCCGACTCGTTCCTGCCATGTGCCCTTCATTTTCACCCTCTGCTCTGCTCAGGACGGGGTGGGGGGAGCACACAGGCAATAGTGTCTGCTGAGGGTGTGTCCTTCCTAGAATCTCATCTTCTTCCTTCTTACCTCCATGTGATCCTCACTATGACCTCATATTTCAAGTGCCCAAACTGGGAAAAAAAGAGCGAGAGAAGTAAAAAACAAAAACAAAAACGAAAAGGAGATTTATAAATTAGCCAGTATCACCAGTGATTTTGATTTGGTTCATTGGCAGGAAGCACAGACACTCGCTATACCTTTGTGGTAAGAGGGAGGATAAGGAATACCAGGAAGGCCAAGATGATTGGGATAGAAACAGTCCCTAGGGGTTAATCTGAGGGCACTTGAAGATGGAAGAGGACACCACCAGAAAAAACAAGCAAACAAAACAGATCACTTGTGCAGAACCATTGAGACACATCTGTCTTATTTTGTTTAAGCTGCACTCCCAGGCCACAATGCTGCTGGTACCTGGAATAGCTGGGAAGCTGTCCCAGCATTCCTGGAAGTATGACTGTGACTGGATGAGAAACGGCCCAGTAATGTGTGGTGAGTGACCTCTCCTACTTAACCTTTTTTTTTTTTTTTTTAGATTCCTGTCACTTCCCTAACTCCCAATATTGATGGCCTTCTGCAACATTGAGACCAGCTAGAGGGAGGCTGGCCTTCCATCTCATTAAGTCACAAGCGCCTATGAAATAATCGATCTGCAGAAAATCACTGTTATTTGTTTTACACGCAGAACCCAGCAAGCAGAGCACAGGACAGACAGTGGGAATGTAACAGCGTCTAGCTCCCTCTCCTACCGCGTGCTCTTGTGTTGCTTAGCACCCCTCCATTCTCCTTCGAGATGACTGTTTCCCATGTTTCCCTCTTGCGCGACATATCTGTTTCTTCTTTTTTGGCCCCGGATGTCAGATTGACTTGCATTACTCCAAGCTGAATCATTTGATTTCCTGTCCATGTTCCTAACCTTTCCAGAGCCTCTTGTATCATTCCCCAGTCATTCCTGCTGTTTACAATACCTCTCAACTTAAAGCCATCTGCAGATCTCATTAGCGAAAGGCTGACTGTCTCCCCCGCGGTTACAGGATGTTCTGAATACAAGGCCTGACACCAACTCTTTCCTCTCCATTTGAGGCACCACCTCCCTGGATTGTGTGCAGTTTTTACCTTTTTTTATATGATTATATTCTTATTGCACATACATGCTTATGTTCCCTGTCTAGACAACTGTAAATACGTGAAATCCAGATTCCTAATTTTTTGAATGAGTCAGAAGGGTGGGCGATGCCCCAGGATGTGCTAGGACTTGAGTTTGAGACCCAACACTCCCAGAAGGAAGAAACTGAGTTAGTATCCATTTTAAGACACAGCTCTTCATCCCTTTCCTAGTCATCTTTCCTAGTATACCTACAATACTTAGCTTGCAAAAAGAAAAATATTACCTTACATTTTAAGGTTAGATTCAGCCTTGAACATAGGTACTTTGCACCCATTATCCAGGTGTCTTGGTAAACCTTCAAGAACATGATTCAAATATTTCACGTTAACAGTGAGACTCTGAGGAAGCCCTGGGTCCCTCATGGCTCATGGTTCTTGGCTTCAACTTTTCCGACTCCTTTTTTTTTCTGATATTATTCAACATGTTTTCAAATCTTATTCTTCCTTTCTCAAAAACCTCGGCGCCAGATGCAATGGTGGATTCCTGTCATTCAGCAATCAGG
This sequence comes from Alexandromys fortis, assembly GCF_014885135.2. Taxonomy (NCBI): domain Eukaryota; kingdom Metazoa; phylum Chordata; class Mammalia; order Rodentia; family Cricetidae; genus Alexandromys; species Alexandromys fortis. Next base: position 7,203,438 of record NW_026067964.1, read on the forward strand.
AAAACGAGGCAGGCAGGTGGTAAGTCAGCCAGGGCTCCAGAGTGAGCCCTTGTCTCAAAAAACATCCAGAACTCCTTTAGCCTCTTCTGAGCTGAGCTCTGGATGCTGGAGAGCTCCAAGAGACATCTTGATGCCCCCAAGGGCTTCCCTATCCAGCAAAAAGAAGAAGAAGGAGGAGGAGGAGGAGGAGGAGGAGGAGGAGGAGGAGGAGGAGGAGGAGGAGGAGGAGGAGGAGGAAGAAGAAGAAGAAGAAGAAGAAGAAGAAGAAGAAGAAGAAGAAGAAGAAGAAGAAGAAGAAGAAGAAGAAGAAGAAGAAGAAGAAGAAGAAGACGACAAAATCACCCAGGAGCACTTGCCACAGCTGGACCTGCAATATGCATTACCCCATTAGTTCCTCGTTGAATCCCCATGGAACGGCTGACAAAGCAGGAATCTGGAGGTTAAGTGACCTGCCTTTGCTGCAGAGTATATATGGATGGATTCTCAAGATTGCTACCATTGGAGCTGAACAGTTCCTACAGAGAAGGGCTTTGTTCTGGCTGCTGATGTCAGAGATTTCTATCCATGAAGCCTCTGTGCTTTATGCACATGGCTGGGGAACATGTCACACAGACACATCCCACACAGTGGGCAGGAAGAAAGAGAGCAGAGAGCTGGAGCCCCACAGTCCCCTTTATGGGTGTGTACTTATTGATCTAAGACCTCCCAGTAGACAGCACCCTTAAAATTCCCATTGCTCCCCAAAAGAACCAACCCAAGACAAGCCTTGAATATGTTCAACACCCAAATGCAGCAGTAACTTACAAGAGGAATTCAAAGAACAGGCACATAGAAAAATATTCATCTTGTTAGTTATTGAGACTACATATTAAGTAATTATAATGCTACTCTTTTTTTTTTTTTTTTTTTTACCAAATTAGCAAAAAGAAAATACTTGAAGCTGGTAGAGTTGTGGTAACATGGTCTCTTCTATACAGGACTGCAGGGGATGCAACATGGTAGATTCTTTCTGAGAAACAGTTTAGTTACAGGTAATAAGGACCACTGGAAGATGAACCAATATCAATGGCAGTCAGAGGGATAAAATAAAGCAGTATCCCACCCAGACAATGAAACCCTACACTGTCACAGAAAACCATAGGAATAGTGAATGTATTAATGGACTATAAGGACTTTCTGAATATTAAAAGTCTATTGCAGAATAACAAACACTATGAAATTATGATACATAGAGGACAAGAAAATATATGGGGAACAAGAAGAAAAGTGTTGAAATAAGAGCAGCGGGGCTGCGTCCCCAACACCCCGGCCGCTTGGCTAGCCAATACACAAACTGTATTCATTTAAGAACTGCTTGGCCCATGAACTCTAGCTTCTTATTGGCTAGCTCTTACATATCGTTCTAACCCATTTCTAATAATGTGTGTAAGCACCCCAAGGTGCACTTACCGGGAAGATTCTAGCCTAAGACCATCGTGGGTTGGAGCTGCCTGGGAGAGCAGAGCATGGCGTCTCTGCTCCAGAGAGCAGAGCTGTCCGGTCCCTCTCGAAGCAGAGCAGAGTCTGACCTCACTTCCTCTTCCGCCCAGAATTCTATTCTGTTTACTCCTCCCATCTATGTTCTAAGCTATGAGGCCAAGCAGTTGGTTTATTATAATTAACCAATGACCTTCCTCCATCAGAAAAGAAGGAGGAGAAGAGGAGGAGATTGGAGAAACAGATACCAATTAGTTAACTGAAGTTATTCATAAGAGATAGTATAGGGCTGTTTCTATTTGTATCCTATGTATTGTGATGTGTGTGTCTATGTGTGTTAGTGGTGGTGCATGTGTGTGTGGTGTGTGTTTGTGTTTGTGTGTCTCTGTGTGTGTTAGTGGTGGTGGTGTGTGTGTGTGTTAGTGGTGGTGTGTGTCTGTGTGTGTGATATAGAAATGAATACATTAGTATGGACTTTGATTTATTGATACAAATTTAAGGTCAAATTTGATATATATATTTATTCTTATTTAAGGTATTATGCTTATGCAACTCATTTAAAAATGTAGCATATAATTTAAAACTATATATTAATAGTCATTTATAATAGTCAAATTTGTAATCATGTTAGTTAGGTTTTCTAGATATACAGAGATATATTTCAGTTAGATAATCTTCAACACTTCAAAGACCTACAGAATATAGCATTTAAAATGTTTCAAGAACTTAGACTTTTCTTGACAGTGAGACATATCTGCTTCTGGCAGCACCAATTACTTCAGAGAGGTTGGTGGACATTAAAGAAACTCGTTATGGAATTTTCTTACAATATGACAAGGCTAGCCACTTGGGAAAGAAACTGCTCTTGCCTGGACTGTTTCATTGAATGCTGTATAAACTGGACATGAAGAATCCACAGAAAAATGACTGCTGAACTTTCCAAAAGAAGGTGAGACAGTTATTCAGGGTTCCTGCTTCATGAAAGAGTGTGCCAGACATTCTTCAGGACACAGAAATGACTGACAAACTGCCAATATAGGCAAAACTGTCTTTCAAATTTCCTGCTTCATGGAAAAGTCTGAAGATGGATGCCTCAACATTACCAAAGAACTTTGGGTGACTGTCCAGGCAGCGAGATGTCTCCGTCAATTCTAGAGTTTTGGAAGTTGCTTACAATGCACTTTCTGTTTACTTAGGTAATATTATATCCTTCTGGAGTCTTTAATGGAGTTGAAGACAGATATAGTTTTCCTTAGTCATAATAAAAGATAAATTAGTATGAGATTTTCCAGATACAAATAAACTAAATATTGTAAATATAATCCTTACTTGATAGCTGTTTTGTTATATGCAATTTTACTATGTTAAAGTTAAAACCTTCCTTTTTATTTAGACGTAAATGTGGGATTGCCCAAACAGTGCTGAAATTAATATGGGTTTTGTGTGACTATTTGGGTATGGATGGTTGGGAAATGAATAAGCAGTCTTCGTCTACGTGTGTGCATGTGTGTGTGTGTGTGTGTGTGTGTGTGTGTGTGTTAGTGGTGGTGGTGGTGCAGATGCACGTGTTCATAGGGGCCAGAAATCAGCATTGAATGTTTCCCTTGATGACTCTTCTACTTTACTTTTTGAAATAGGGTCCCTCAGGGAACCTGGAGCGTCACCCAACTAGACTGACTGTCCAGCAAGCTGCAGGGATTCTCCTGTCTCCATACCCTCATACTGGGGTAACAGACATGAACTTTTTATGTGGGTGCTGAGCATCCAAACTCAGGTCCTGTGTTTATGCATTGAGCCCTTTGTCAGCTGAGCCATCTCCTCAGCCCACTATCCTACACATTTTAGTAAGTTATAAAGGCGTAGAAGCAGCCACGCCTCCCGATCCAGTTACAACTCTACATTAATATAAAGAGCAGTTCAAAATAAAATTACCAATCTCCCATACTAAACTAAACCTGGCTTTGAAACTTGGAGTCCACTGTGTTTCCACCCCATTCTTCAGTTCCTAACCATGACTAAATCATTTCCCGAGCAAGCCCTTGATGACCTGCCTGATTCCATCTTCTCCTTCTCATTTCTCCCACCTGGATGGTGTGGGCTTCTGCAGCCCGTGCTCCCCCTACAGCAGGCAGCTCTTCTGTTTCTTCAAAGCCTCTGGTGGGCCATCCGGTTTCATAATCTTCTCTACCGGAAACTCGACTAAGACTTGCCAGGTCTTCTGTGTTTCACACAGCAGCCAATCAGGATCCGGGTTCGGACAATCTTTTGTTGGGTTGGGGCATCTCCCATCCTGCCCAGATAAATGTCCTTGGAGCTTCCCCACGACAACAGAATCACCAGCAGGCAATGAAGCATCCCGTTCCTAAACCCCAGGTTCCACCTCAGCTACACTGAACTCCCATGCCCCTCCTGCACATGCAGGAAAGCAAGGGTTGTCAATGTCTTCACTTTTTTTTTGACATTATAATTTGATTATGTTTCTCCCTTTCCTTTCCTTCTCCAAACCTTCTGATATGTTCCTCCCCTTCTCCTTCAAATTCATGGTCTTGTTCTATCGTTATCACACGCATATATGTATATACACATATTTTTAAATAGAACCTGTTCAGTCCAAATAATGTTACTTGTCTGTACGTTCCCAGGGCTGAACTTTCGGCACTGGACAACCAATTGGTACACTCTGCCTTGAGGAAGACATTTTTCCCTCTCGTGGAGAAAACTGGGATAATGCATATCAAAAGTGGAGAAGGTGACACGTCTTGAAGCACATCCGTTTGCTTTCCGCATTCAAAATGAACCTAACCACTAAGTGGTCCCGACTGAGATGTTTGGGAAACACCAATGCTTCCTCTGTACCAAAAGAGTTAACTTCTTCAAAGTGTGAACTCTTGAGACTACCGCCGTCCCAGAAAGTAAGATCTCAGGAACAATCTTTAGTTACAGTTATATATGTGAAATCATGTCTGCTATTTTCACACTCTTATTCAAAGGAAAAATGCAACTGCTTCTCCCCCACTTGGAAATGTGTAGCTTTTGGAGCCTCAGGCGTCTGTGTTAGAAATGTCTTTGATGAGCCAGGTGTTAATGGTGAGCAAGCCTTTAATCCCACCACTCGGGAGACAGAGACAGGCGGATCTCTGTGAGTTTGAGGCCAGCCTGGTCTACAGAGTGAGTTCCAGGACAGGTTACAAAGCTACACAGAGAAAGGGTGTCTCAAAATATCATAAAAAAAAATGATGCACAGCTGTCTTCATCTTAATCACAGATGCTGAGAGCACTCCCGGAGGCCGACTCCTGTACCTGAAGAAACAGCATGCTTTATCTTCTGAAGCTCCAGTCAGAAGGTGAAGAAGCTGAGTCCCTTAATCTCTTAGGGACGTAATCACAGAAGGGCAAATCCTGACTTCTCATTAACACCTCTTCCAGTTGTTTCAAGCCCAGGTGCACTTCCCAGCCGTTTCTCTAAATCAGGTTTATTTATTTACTTTTTATTTTGGTTTTCCGAGACAGGGTTTCTCTGTAGCATTGGAGCCTGTCCTGGAACTAGCTCTTGCAGCCCAGCCTGGTCTACAGGTTTATTTATTTTTATGTTCTTGAGGGTCTTGCCTGCATGTCACTTTACCACATGCATGAGGGACCCGAAGGAGGAGGCCAGAAGCAGCTTTGGATCCCCTGGAACTAGTTACAGATGGTTGTGAGCATATGGGTGCTGGGATTAGAACCAGCATCCTCTGGGAAGAGCAGGCAGTGTGCTTAACCGCAGAGCCATCTCTCCAGCCACCCCTCTGCTGGGGCAATTCACTTACGACCTCAACGTGGCCTGCCAGACTTGACTTTTCCTACTAAGAGCTGCTATTTGTGGCCAAGGACCAGCAAAGGACAGTTTGTGCCCTAGCCTTCCATCCCAGAGTGGCCCAAATAGTACCAGACAAACCTGGTCCTCTGAGGGGAGCAATTAAGGATAAGAATGTCTTGTGGTTCTTTGTTGAATGGCTCTCGGCCATGACTCCCAGTTAGCATTCTAGCCTGCCCCTTGGCGGGAAACAGGTGGGCCGTGTTATCACCTCGCCTACTTCTGGTTCTCTGTGGACACACACATCAGCAAATGTGGGGACCCTGGAGGAGCCCCACATTTTAGTACCTGGAAAGCTGTGGGTGTCTGATACAGCATGCAGGTGAATGGCTGGAACACAGGCCTCTACCCCCTTAGCATGGGGTGCAAAGCTCACAATGCTATCCACGTATCCTAGACAAAGTGGGTGAAAAGGAAAAGTAGTCCACACAGCTGAGCCCCAGCACCCAGTCAGCAACTGGCAACTACTTCAACCACTTCAAGCTCATCCCAGGGGAGACAGTCACCTCAATGAATAAATAATATTACACCAAAAAGTAATAAACACTCAGGTGCTTTGAAATTTTATTGAGAAAATAGCTATTTTGAGATTATATCCAGTTTGTCATTTATCAGAATAAATTCTTAACAACAATGATCATCATTTCCATTTCTGGGTATTTATACATCAGTTACAGGTAAAATACATTCACAGTAGGCAAGACTAGAATATGAGACCATGGCCGGCATTGCTGATTTTGATAGTTTACTTTATAGGAGACTATCGTATTTGCACACTAGACAGGTGATTAAAAAATGTTTGCTATTCAAAGATAGGCAGGGGGAGATGGAGCCAAAATGCATACACATGTAGCTCTTGTAGTGGTCACTGTTGCCTTCCAGAAAGCTAAAGCTAAGTTACAAACATTTCAGTTTCAATTTTACAAAATAAAATAAATCACAAGACACCCAGCTCATCTGCACTAAACTAAGGCTGTGCACAACTCTCCTCCAACAGATCAAGAGGCCAGCAGCCCGTGGACCAAAGAACAAGCAGCCAGCATGGCCTCTCCATCCCAATCGGCTCTCAGAGGGCCGATGCAAACTCTGGCAGGTCATTTCCTGTGGTTTCCAAGGATCTGGAACACGTAAACTACATGATTAAAAGACATCGCTCTGATTTGCAAGAGGAAAACTGAAGCGCTAGAACTAAGATCTAAGAGCTTTTCATGTGGCTAAGTCTTTTGCCATCACACAGAACTCAGAGGCCAAAGGCGAGCTTGCACATCCAAACCCTGGAATGCCAAGCCTGCAACTGTGTATGCTGCAGAGGCTGAAAAAGGCCACATGCCTCACTGGTGAGCTGGCTTATACTCGTAAACGAGTTACCCAGTTACCCTCTCCACCACTAGAGAAGAACACAAAGACAGGAACCTTGAAATGAGCACAGAACAAAAGATAAATGTTCTCCTAGGAAATTTCTCAGAACTCAAATCCCATAAAACACCTACTTTAAAAAATCCACAGTAAAATAAGTTAGGGAAACAGTACATTAAATGGAGGTGCCCAGTGGAGACGATGAACCCTCCTGGGAGACGAGCGCGTACCTGCACACGGCCTCGTTCAGACTGTGTCCTCTCTACATGTGCTCACAAGCAGCCTTGTTCAGACCGCCCTCTCTGCTAATAAAATCAAACATCTCTGAAGCTGGAAACCAAGCCACACATTTACACATCAAAGGTTCTGAAAAGCCTACAGCAACTCAGCTTTGCCTAATCCAGAATTTTCCAAACTTATTAGAACAATATATTCTGCCAAATACCCTTTTAGAAACTACTCTTGCATAAACTAAATGTTTTTACCTTATAATTTCAAATTAATAATAATGAGGGCACAAAACAGTCCGTCTTTTTTCCTTTTAAAGAAGCTACTTTATTCTGTTTGAGTAAGATTCTTCACAACATACCCCTCACTATTCATGAGCAATCAACTCAAGTTTCCCTTTTATTATATCATTGGTCAAGAACGCCAATTCTTTTAAGTAATCCATGGAATATTTTTCTGGAGGAAAAACATTTTTTAAGTCTTTTTAATTTCCAGAGTCCGCATTTGCTTCTGTCACGACAAGTCCTGACTGCACAATAAGCAGCCTGGGCTCTTAGAGACTACACACCCAACAGTAACTTCTACACTAAACTGTTTTACAAACACTTAAAGACCAAAACCAAAGCTCTCCCAGCTTACCTCATTATGCAAACCAGCATCCTGAACTCCAAAGACACTTCAATAAAACCTTTCAGGGTGAAACCACTGAGCTATGATCTCACGTAACCTCAGATTTCTTTAAAATTTAAGAAATATGTAAACACTAAGAAATAAATGTAAACTTCGCATAACTGAACAACAGCAAAAGAGGGGGGAATAAACATACAACTTATATTTTCTTTTTTTAAACCACCAAGAACATACACACAAAGAACAATCATTACAACCCAAATGTACGCTGTGGCTTTGCTCAGGATTAACTCTAATAATAACCACAAGATACAATCAATTACATCCCTTGGCTGTACAACAAAGTGCACAGCTACATCACACTTCCACAACGGAAGTGCACAGCTACGTCACACTTCCACAACTGAGGTGCATAGCTACGTCACACTTCCACGACGGAAGTGCACAGCTACGTCACACTTCCACGACGGAAGTGCACAGCTACGTCACACTTCCACAACAGAAGTGCGCAGCTACGTCACACTTCCACAACTGAAGTGCACAGCTACGTCACACTTCCACAACAGAAGTGCGCAGCTACGTCACGCTTCCACAACTGAAGTGCACAGCCACATCACACTTCCACAATGGAAGGGCGGCGTCAGTAAGCACAGTGCCACACTGTGCATACAGAGAGAGAAAAAATACAAGGTAAAAAAGAATGACCACACAAAGACAGAAAAAAGCCTCAAAATATTTTGTCCTTGAATATAAACCCAGCTGTCACAGGGAAAAATACACAGACTAGAAACATAAAATCATAAGCATTTTGATATTTTATGGAAATAAGTTTTTGGTGCAAAGTTCTTACAAAACTTTCTTGGTATAGCATAGGAGAACTTCAGAGAATGATTTGTTAGAAACCCCAGCTGCTTTTTCTTAGACTCAAGAACAAAGTAAAAATTTTAGTAAGATAAAATGCAGTTCTCATTTGGAACTAAATAAATACAAGGTCTGCAGTGTTAAAAATTTAAGACATGGTAGATAGTGACAAACTTAACTCTATTAAGTTGGCTTTGAATAAACCTTTTATTTTGAAGTAATTATAGACTCTTAAGGCATTACAAAAATAGCAGTGAGCTACCCATGGCCCTATCTATCATTCAGCTTCCTATGTATATTTAATTTATTTTAGTGTTAATTATGTGTATGGGGGTAAATGCACAGTGTGAGTGCAGGAGCTCATAGATTTCAGAAGGGGGCACCATATTCCCTGGGGCTACAGTTTAGGGGGTAACCACCTGCCATAGGCCCTGGACACTGAACTCAGTCCTCAGCAAGAGTAGCAAGTTCGTTTAACTACTGAGCCACCTTGTCAGTCCCGCCCATACTCCAACCTTTATTTCCTGAGTGGTTATGGTTGTGGCTGTCAAAAAATTAACCCACTCCATCAAAAATTATTTTTAACAAGCTCGTTAGGTGCATATGCTTGAAAGAGACTCTAAGAAATACTATCCAATTCAAATCCCACTTTATTACACGAAGCTACCTGAACAAAGTGGTTTTCTTAAAATATCCCATTACCAGCTTCTGCCTCTGTCGATGTTAGTTCCCCCATTTTGAGACTGAAGATTTTCAACTTAGCTCTAACATAAACGTCTCTGTTCCTTGGTGTTACTCTATTTATCAATAGTAAATTGTTAGAGATTACAAATAAAAATGGTTGCTTTAAAAAAAAAAAACCCACCAGGGGTCCTCTAGTACCCTGAAACAATTCACATACTTCAACTGAAACTTGCTAGCAATGTGAACCTTTCATGAGGTCAAAGTTCTGAGGATCCCATCCTCCTTGTCTGCAATGCCCTTAGCATTAGGTCATCACTGTGACACAGTGCTCATTCAGGATTATTCCCTTGTGGGAATTAGCAAACCAATTTTTCTAGCTCTGTACTATCAACAAAAATAAAAATGAGCAGAGTCCCTGTTTTCATACTGTCCTCTACCATCACCTCCAAAGAACAATGGCTCACAGTATTTGGTCAAGGCCATGGATCACTCTTCCCAGCAACTTAAGCTTCAACCACAAACATTCTGACAGGGTGACCATGGGCCCTTTGTCCAGTCTAAGAAGTCACTTCCCACTAAGAGCTTCTCTGTGTGCTTGTCTCTAAAGCATCCTGTGCTCGGTTAGTTTTCTCTCATCTCACTTGTTAGACAAACAAAGCTGAACTAAGAGAGCCAGCACTTAGGTTCCTACTTACCCAACTCTGGATCTGCATCTCAGAAATGTGGTCTTCAAGCACACGGGCTACAGAATGTACGGCTAAAGGCAGTCCGAGCAGTCATCCTCACCACTGAGAAGGGCAAATGCCTGTGATTCTACAATGAGCTCCTATCAGTAAGGGTTTCCTGCACAAAATATTACCGTACACTTCTTGGCTGACCTCTAGTGTCTTCTGAGCATGACCTGCTGCGTTCTTCCACACCGGTTCTCAGTTTCCCGATGCTGAGACCCTTCAATACAGTCCTCATGTTGTGGTGACCCCAACCATACAATTATTTTTGCTGCTACTTCCTAATGAATTTTGCTCCTATGTGAATCATAAATACTGATAAGCAGCATATCTGATATGAGACCCCGTGAAAGGGCTGATAGATCCACAGGTTGGGAACTGCTGTTTTATACGTTTAATCTAGGCATCAGCAGCCTTATTAGAATTTCACTCAGTATTATCTTCGAGCTTTTCCCACAGAGTTAGATTTCACACTTGATTTTACAGCCTAGTAGTGCTGATATGGTTCTTTCTCTTAGAAATTGTTATTTTTCAAAAATAACTGTCCTATTTCTACATGTGTTTTATTACTGTAAACTACTTCAAATACTTCTTGGAAGGTTTACTATTAAATCACAATTGAAAATGACTAGCCCTGATTAAAGCATAAACAGAATCTGATTAATGTACTAACCAATACAGATCCGTCTGAGAGAAACGGAGCCTCTTGATCATGACTTTCAAAACAAAACACTCAGATTTCATATGGTTGTGATTTGCCTAAGATGAGCAAGATGAGCAACATACACAGTACACACATACTCACGTGTACACACTCACTCACATGTACACACTCACTCACATACACAGTCTTTTTTTTAACAGAAGTATTGTGAAACTCACTGCCTACCTGACCTAAATGCACCCAAAGAGATGAACAAGACTGTAGACTACCTTGTCTCATGTAAAGCTTTCATCTATCAAGACACAGAGCAAACCAGGGTGGTGCCAACCAGACGCAGCCACGCTCTGTTCGCAGCAGCTGAGTCTCCAGACAATGCAGCCTGGTTTCTATAGACTCCGGTAAGCTTTCGCCGAGCACCATGGTAATCCTGTAAGACACTAACCCAAAACACAGTTTGTATTTTAAAAATCTCAGAAGTGGTTTTATAACAACAGAAGTACCTCGGCCACTAAAATAAGCATGTTCCTATTATATGTAAAATTACAATACTCAGCAAATGTTGAACAGTTGATTCAGCAACCAATAAATATAAATTGCCTTAGAAATTTGCTATTTTTGACTTATTCCTTTGGATCCTGAAAATGTACTTAAAAATATACAGGAAATAATAATTTGTCAGAAAGTTTTGAGTCAAGTGTGGAGCACTCAGACCAGACACATGGAAGGTGCCTCCAGGACCCTCATAGTAGCTCATCCCTCATCCCAAGGATGCTTAAGAGTTCGCTGAGCACACTTCACTAGGGATTTCAGCTAAATACAGTAAGATGAGCTAGACGTCCAGCTCTGGAATTAATACAAGACTGAGACAGTGGGCAATGGTGTGCTAAAATACACAGGCTTAAGCTGCCACATTGGCCTCTGCTAGTTAGAGCAGACATACCAGAAGTACTTATTCATACTGACGTGCTATCAGATGCGCATTACATAACCGCCTCAACAGCTGCATGTGTGGCACTAAACCACAAAGAGGATCAGACTTACAAGAGAATAATTAAGAAGCACATTCCTTGCTGCTTTTTAAAGTTAAATTCAGGCTTTTCTATTGAAATAATTTCTATTTTTCCTAGTTCCTGAAATAGGCATCAGACTTCTAAAAAGAAGATTAAGATCTCAGCCCAAGAGCCACATAATAATTATTGAGACAGGACTAAGAAAAGTAAGCTAATAAATTAACTTAAATAAATTAAAAATGCACATTCAGAACAGAATTGCAGCTTTTCATCAGCAACACCTGAACCAAAGGCAAAGATCTGCCATGATTAAGGCAGCTTTTTATATACAGTACCACGTATTTGCCCCACCCACCCACCCGCTTGCTTAGCATTCAAAATGCACTGCCAAGATGAAATAAAAGCTTCCCTAGTTTAAGAAGAAAGTCACGTTCAGCTCCTTCTGTGTCACAGTCTTCTTAGACCTATTACGGCAGTTTTCTTTTGGTCTCCGTGCACTCAGTATAAGCGACTACTGCAAACAATCCTAAGACTTTGGCTGCAACAGGCTGTGATTGTCAGGGTGACAGCCGCTGTAAGGAATTATTCTCGTCTTCTGCTGGAGTCAGCTTGAGCGTTGGCAGCTTCCGAGGAAGAAGCTGAGGGCTCTGGCGGAGATTGTCATCCATCTGTAGGAAGCACAAAGACACATCTGACTACGGCTGAGGCTCCTCTTTGGTGGACTGCGCCCTCCCCATCTAGACTACAGAGAAGAGAACTGCAGGTGGCAGGACTGGCGGAGACACATTTCTCTGCCAGCCGCTCACAAATGAGGACTGTCATCTCAAATACCAGCCGACTCGGCGTCCACAAGAAGCAGAGTGGCTCATACTCAGCCCCTCACAAAATTATAATAAGTTCCACAAAAAAGAACATGCTGCTGAACTTGATCGGGACTCACTTAAGATACTCTCTGCAGGTATCGGTAAACATTTACCTCTAAATGTGCTCTGCTAATCTTCCCCTCAAACTGAAGAACAGGCACAGTCCCACCCTACATGAGATGACAAAATGAGGCTTAGAAAAGAGAAGTCCCCTTTCCAGGTTCTAATGCCAGTATCACGACCCAAGTCTTCTTATTCTAACACAATTTTTAAAAACTACTCCTCTTTTCCAAATTGAAAGTGGCCAGAATGCCATGCGACACAGCTCCCCCCTCCCCAGTTGAGAGTATGTAGAACAAAGGATGCTGGGGAAACGGTGGCAAGGACAAGGCCTTAGATCTAGTCCAGAGGTCTTTCAAACACGGATCACTTCTGAGCCAACCTTAGAGACACCATTACATGAAGTACATTAGGAAAATGCCAAGAAGTCCGAAACACACATTAGCACCCTGGAATACCAGGTGAGATTACTCAGAATTTAGCCAGTCTCCAAGCTCCATCTTCACCCCAGAGTACTGATACTGAGTTCTCTATCAACTTCACTTTTTCAACAACTTGAAAGCAGTGCCATCAAATCACAGAACCAACAGAAAAGAATATCCTATCACTCCCACAATAGACAAGCTGTTCTCAGAGCTCTGCATAAATGCAGAATATTTTAAACTCGCCATTGCTCAGTAAGGTTTCAAAGCAAGGAAGAAATATTTTGGCAAGGCATGTGTGCATGTGTAAGGTTTGCGGAAGACAGAAAATAAAAGGCTAATTATTAATTTTCAAATAGGGAAAACTTGTGACCAGGGAACAACCAGGTGGGCAGCATTTACTTTCCAGCAAGAACTGGATCTCAAATATTAGTCTTTCTCTTACGCTCTAGATTTTTGCTATAAATTGTGAGCAGTGGTGGCTAAGAAGACCAGCGGTCCTATTGTGTCTCACCAGCCATCACACACTTCCTACACAAGAGCACATACGAACACCTGCTGATGAAGACCCAAGGTGGATATGTATAAAATAGTGAAGGCTCCTGTTTTACCTTCTGCCTGTGGGGGTATTTCATAACTCCCCTGCCATACCTGTCATGGATCACATACAGAAAATGGAAAGAAGCTGTGTGGTAGTGGTGCACACCTTTTATCCCAGAACTCAGGAGGCAGAGGCAGGTGGATCTTTGTGAGTTTGAGGTCAGCCTGGTCTACAAAGAGAGTTCCAGGACAGTCAGGACTGTATAACAGTACTGTCACACAAAGAAACCTTATCTAGAAAAAAAAAAAAAAGAAAAGAAAAAGGGAAAGGAAACTATGTTAAACAGCCTTCCTACAGACGAATGAGCTCCTGTAAACACACTTAGCACTTTGCACACATCTTCATAGGACATGTATTAGACTGAGCAAATAGAGCCTGCCCAGGCTTTAACTCACACCACAAAAACTTGAACAGTAAAGAACGCTACAGCTTCTCCAAAACCAACACCACATGAGACACTGGCAACAGAAGCCATCCCAGAGAAGAACAGTGACAAGCTGACACATCCTCTCCGTGACAGACACACAATCACACTTAGAAGCTGAGCAGCTGCCTACGGGAAAGAACAATGAACCGCAACACTGCTGGCGCTGGTGTCCCCATGTCTACAGTGTAAGTCTCCTCTCTACCTTCTTCAGCCAGAAGACTTTGGGCAGGTGATGACACTCACACCATCACATAGATGAAATGGGACAAGAGCATCTGCACACGGAGCCTCTAGAAGGCTTGCTGACTCCTATGAAGCCCTTCTACCTCAGTGCATATGAAAGCATCAAGTCTATCACACACTAGGGGGGAATCTGCAAGGCCCTTTCACATGCTTCCAATCAGAGTCCTCCTCAAATCCGCCATTGTTGGCTGTCTCCTCTACCCACTCCCTCATGGTCTCTCACACAGTGAGAATCTCCAAAGTGATAAAGGACTGAATGGTGAAGATACTGTAGACCACATTCAGGACCAAGAAGAACAATAAGAAAGAAGGGGCATGAGGGAAGAAGAAAAAGACATTACTGATATGGAAGAGAAAACATGGATGCTTAGACCCTACAGAAAGTGACTTCAGGACAGCAAGGACAACAAGCAAGGCTTGCTTCTGATTTGCTGTCTTTAAAGGTAATTTTTATGTCACCCAACTTGGTAAGTGCAAACTATATAGTAAAAGGCAGGCCCAACACAATTACTCAAATTTCCCTCAGTACAATCAGGCCACTGCTGGCTTCAAAACACCACATTAAACAAATCTCCACTCCAAGTATATATAAACAGCCTCTTGAAAAGTAAACTCTTTAAAACTAAGAGTGTCAAATGAACACACAACCCAGAATACAGACAGGAAAGCAATGATGAAGGAACGCGACCTTTTCAATTAAGTTGGATTCCTTATTTACAAGTTGCGTGAGTTTCCGCAGGTTCACGTCTATCATTTCTTGTCCAGCTGGAGAGATGCCTGAGAAGTCAGGAGAGAAATCAGGGAGAGAAATAAACTTTGAAAGACTTTCAAGCTGTTGAAGATTGAAAAAAAGAAAATTTCGGTTTACCCACCATCCTAATTGCTCCCCCTCCCCCCAAAAGAAAACTGAAAACGAGAAAAACATTTGGGTTCAAGGGCAAAGTTAGGAGGGACAGCAGTGCTCCGTAGGAAGCGGAAAGGAAAAGACTGAACTGTGCTTTTGGAAGACACTGAGCCACACGACATGCAGGCGGCTACAGGGGTTAGTAAGGCGCGGTGCTCTCCAGATGGTGCTGCCCCCTCCCTAGTCACTACATGCAGGTCACTGGCTGTAACACTATAGACACCTTGCTAAGGTAGCGACTCCCTAACACCTATTTACCAGGCATCCAAGATATTTAAAAGAATTTTTAAAAGCAGAGCTTTCTGGGATTGATCCCCAGACATTTTACTTTGGGAACTATGGAAGAGTTGAGGAGCCAGGCTGGCTAGCCACTGCCCCAGAGCGACAAGGTCGGATGCCACTAAGCTCCCTAACTTCCCATTTCTTGGACTTCCCTAGATGTAAAGCAGAGAATCCTCCATAAAAAATAAATAAGTAAAATAAAAAACAGCCAGTCTGCTGAAGCCAGCTATCTCACAAGTTCTGCTTCTCAGGAAAAATTCTGCAGCCACCTCTCCATATCCACACTCAGTGCCCAGACCCTAAGCACAGGCCCCCAGGCAGAGAGAATGCCATCCTAAGTGCCAAGAGCCCTCTACTTACTCTATCTCCAGTTTGCTGCAATCATTTTCAAGTAGTAGAACCATGGGGGTGACCTCACCAAAGTCAATCTGCTGCTCATTTCTGTTCAAGGGGAGAGTGCTGGAAGCAGCAGGTGAGAATTGTGTAAAGTGACCGCCCATTTGATGGGGTAAACACTACCTTCAGCAGGGACTCAACACACGCACTTTAATCCTTGAGAAGAAAGTGACCCACTGCAGGGGCAATACTTATAAAGAAGATACACAGAATGTGTGAAGTCCAGAGGATGGGGGGGCGGGGTCATATGGCTCTTTCTCCATGTACGTAAGAACATGGCAGCAGATGTAGCGGGCAAACCACCAGGTCTGGAACCTATGAACCAGAGTCTAAGACAAGGCGCAAACGAGTTCTTGCGCGCTGCCAGGAGACATTAAAGTGCCTGATCTGAGTACACCCTAGCTAAAGCCGACTTACCCGCGGGCCCATGTCTGAAGTAGCTGTCCAGGATGTCGTCACACAGGCGGCACAGATTGGAGAGCTGTTTCAGATGCTCTTGTAAGTGAACCTTGGGAAAACGCACTTTATAAAGAGGTGCGAGGAAACCAAACACGTAGGCATCCAAGGTGGAAGGCCTAGAGACGGAGGACTCTGTCAGGAGCACTTAAGGGCAGGCGGACTTGGACTGCATTTTAAAATGCTCTTCAAGCTACCTGTCAAGTCTAATAGGCAACATCACGTTTTGAATGGTTTGCTCCCATTTTTGATTCCAAAAGGGAGGCGGCCAGCATTTTACCTTCTAAGTAGTTTTAAAAATATTCTAGCTATTTATTTTATTCAGAGGGAATTGAGGTTGTAAACGACAAATGTTATGGACTGGAAGCCGGGTGGAGGCACGCTCGATGCTGTCACAGCCATATGCAGCACATTAAGCTAATGGAAGATTAATGCCAACAGAAAAATTTTCCCTATAAAAGCCCAGTAAATCCCGGCTAAAGACTGAACCCGGGGCCTTATGCGTGCTGTTTGAGAGCTCTGCCAATCAGCTCTACCCCCAGGCGCCCTTCTGAAGGGAAAAATCCATCTTCTGAGGGGTGGGAAAACTAGCTTTAACTCACATTTCACTGAATATATACACACAACATATCAAAATAACTCTTGTTTACATGATTCAAATGATAAATTATATTTATGTATATATGGATCCACACAAACCCAAAACCAACCACCAGCCTGGGGACTGAGGAACTGCTGAGTGACTTCCTTCAGGGTGTTCAACAAGAGCATGGCTTCATGATCAGTGCAGTGGGCAACAGGAGCATGCTCTAGACGGCCCGTTGGAGGAGGAAGCCCAGGGGCTACTGGGGTAGGGCTCTCATCTTCTGTAGCAGAATCATAGGGCCTTTCTTCTTCTTCTTCTTAAGGGATAAGAGCTAGCTTATTCTAGAGTCAAACATGAGTGGCCATGGCCTGGGGATCCAAATTTAGGTCACTCAAAATAGTGTTTCCCACCAAGGCAGTTTCATGATGTGTTTGTAGTAACAGAACAGAGAAGGCCATAAATCAAGCAAACTTTTCAAATATACTGCAGGAAACATCAAAAAGGTGGCTACGGCAAAGTGACTTTAAGGGAATTTACTCACGTGTCACCAAAGAAGAACTGAGATGTTCCCAATCTGTTTGACAGGAGGTTGAGGCACTCCTTGGCATCTCTGTATATCTAAGAAGGATGAAGGAGACTTTGGAGGTAGCATCTCTAGGTAAGGACCAGTCCCCTCTCTCCTCCCTTCCCTGGAGGGCTTGTTAGGAGACTCCTGTACCTGCGCTTCCACTTCCTGGATGTGGTAGAGGGGCGGCTCTCCCCGTGTCAAGAGGATCCTATTCAGTGCGCCTCTAGACATCCTTCCAGGCAAGATTAAACTCAGAGGGAAAGGGATACGGGAGGCAAACCACGGCTTTGTCACAGTAAAGTAATTGTCATTCTCAACCCAGAAAGTGTGAAGCTGCCAAAGGAAGGCAAAACAATTACAGGGATGTTCTCCTGCTAAAATGAGTATCACTCGTCAGTCTGACAGCTTCTTCAGAAGTGTCCTTCAAGAAAGTACCTCCGGTTAAGTTTTTCAGATACAATGGCTCAAGGTCAAATGAGATTATTTTAAACATATTTAAAAATTTTGTTGACTGCTGTATCTCAGCAGCCAGAATAGAGCCTAGTGCATATTGAGGGCTCCGTAAATATCCACCAAATGAAAGAACTACAGTATAGCCAATTCTATACATGCATCAAAGTTTCATCTTCCAATGGTAGCATTTATTGCAAAAACAGTATGATTGTGTTGGAATGGAATTCAGTGGTAGAACATTTCCCTAGCCAAGCAAGCAAACCAAACTATTCACTTCAAAGGGAAGCTAAATGTCTAAGAGAATCCAGTTTTGTCATAATATCAAAACTAATATGAGAAATTTACTCTTGAAGACTCCTCCCCTTTTTTGTTCTTTCTAACAGACCACAGCATTCTCACTAGTCCCTGCAATACTGCAGTATTCAGAGACACTCACCACGGCAGGGAGAAGCTTCTCTTCCAGGAGGGCGATGTAAGCCAGGGTGTCTGCCCCTTGTTTTGCTGAGAGTTCACAGTCAGCATTGTATTTCTATTCAAAACCAAAACAAAACCTCTCAGAGGTCAGAGAGCATCCCAAGGACAAGGGAGTTAAGCGAAGTAGAACTCTGATTCTCCCTCACAAAAGCTGACATTATGAGGGGAGTACTAACCCAAGGAATGCTGTTCCTGACCGCAAAGAGGGTTCTCAACACTGTATCACCCTACACAAAGTGAACAAGAGTTGCTTGCGTGTCAGCTGACTTCTATTGTTTCCATACTTACTGATGACCTTTGTTCAGAGTATGGCGTGTGATACAAAGTCAACACGTAGAAGCAATTATTTTTAACAAGAAAGGAAAAAAAATATATGTTCTCCCTAATGTTTTTCTCCATAAAAAAAAAACTCTTCAATTTAGAATTTGCTTAAATTATAATGGTACACATTCTTTTTCTTAGAGTACTGAAAAACCAATAATAACTTTCATGTTCATTTGAATCTTTATATTTACATCATGGATTTACTACATAAATATTGACATTTCCACACGTTTCAGATACATGATTTCATAAAGTATATGGCTATCAGATAAGCGCTTTCTAAAAAACACACTCAGGGGCAGAGTGCTTGCCTACTTGCCACAACACCCCAGATTCAATTTCCAGTACCAAAATAAAAGAAAAAAAAAAGAATAAATGATCGAATAAAACAGCTGAGATTCGGTGGGAACCCAGATGTCACACTTAACATGAAATGTATAGGAACAATGGGACTAAAGTGATCGTGTTATCAACAAGAGTAATCGTGAATAACTAAATTGAATCCTCTTACATCCATTTCAATATATTCACAAAAATAGACATTGTATAAACTTCACTATGACTTCTAAAATCACAGTAAAAACGGCATCGAGAAGCAAGTCTTTGTTTCTCAGTGGTCAAAATCCAAGTGTGTCCAGTTGCCCAATGAATTGTAAAAAGTAAAACCACCTTATGATGAATTAAAAATAAAAACCAGCCCAGTAGCTACACATCCCTTTAATCAAATCACTTGGGAGGCAGAGACAGACGGATCTCTGCGAGTTTGAGGCCAACCTGGTGTACAGAGTGATTTCCAGGATAGACAAGGCTTCACAGAGAAACCCTGTTGTTGAACAACTAAAACAAACCAACCAACCAAACCAAAAACAAAAACATGTCCAGTGGCTGAGCAATCCTTTAGTCCCAGCACTCGGAAGGCAAAGGTAGGTTGATCTCTGTGAGTTCAAGGTCAGCCTGATCTCTGTGGGTTCCAGGACAGCCAGGAATATGCAGAGAAACCCTGTCTCTAAAAACCAAAATCCAAACCAAAAACAAACAAAAAGCTATACAGGATGCCAGATATGATGGGTGACACCTATAATCCTAGCATTTGATGCCAGCCTGGCTGGTCAGGGTACACTAGAGTATAGCCCAGTCTAAAATAATAATAGGGTAACATGCAGAAAACGATCTGCTTCTTCAAAAGGAGCCACCCACCTGTTTTCTTAAAAAGTTTAGTATTTTTGCAGGCTGAGAAACAATGCTGTCTTCAGTCGTCAAAATTGGTACATCACCTATAATCAAAAACAGTTGACATACAAGCAAGACACACCGTGATCTATTTTGAAGATTACAATACTTAAAAACTAGACCAATTGCACATGGGAGATTGTCTGTAAGAACGTTTGCCTTTTCTTTGTAGTTTCCCAAGGAGCAGGTCTGGGGCACATTTTCGTTTCTCCTATTTTCCACAAATTGGGCTTGCATTTCGAGTTACTACTCAGAGCGAGCAACCAGCCCACAGCCAAGGTCGTTCTTAGAAGCTAAAACTCTAGATACCCACGGCTTTAAACGCAAGAGGGGATGCCAGTGTCAGAAGGGCGGACGGGGGCGTGTGGAAGCTCATACTGTACCTCTTGGACCTCTCCAGGTGTTATCTATGACATTGACTTTCAAGGGTGCGCCCGAAAACTTGGCGTACGCCTGAAACAGAGTTTGCAAGGAGACATTTTAGACAGAGCAGTATGCAGGGCGGCTGTGAGGCAGCCCGCGCGCCCGCGCCCATCCCCCGTCCGCGGCGGGGACGCGCAGGCTTCGCGCTCCAGGGGACGTAGGTCTGAGGAGGCCAGGCCGGCGGGCGGGCGTGCTCGGAGAAAGCACGGCCAGGCCGACCAGAGTGGAGGCTTGCGGGAAGCCCACCCGTCCGTCCGTCCGTCCCCAGCGGAGCCCGCAGCGAGCCAGTCCAGTCCTCCCGCGCCCCGGCCCGCGAGGCGGCCTCACCATCACCACCAGGGACTCGCTGTGCACCGAAGGGAGCCCCCAGCCACCTCCCCAGCAGCTGAGCTCCAAGGGGGCCGCCATCTTGCCGGGGCCGACCTCCGTCACCCGGAAGTACTCCTGCCGCCCACTCTCCTGCACGTGGAGTGGCGGGGGCGGGACGAGGAGCAGGGACTGACTGTTTGGGGCTCTGGATAGCTGCAGAAAGGGCAACGCCAGGCTGTTAGAAAGAGACTCGAACAACCGGACTGGGAGCTAGAAGGGAAAGCGACCTGCTAGGCATTCTCCAAGTATTTATGGCATGCCATTTTACTACGTGCCAACATCACTGTGGTACACCTAAATCTGCAAAATGACTGTTCACACAAATATGCTTTCAAATGACACGGTGGTGGTTGGTACACTGTAGGCCCTTGCAGTGTTCAGTCTTTATAATGGGCCGTTGCCTGCCTTTCACGTCTCAATTGTGGTTGCCATTCCTATGTTGACATGATTGGACCTCGTTAAAATTTAATCCTGTCCTAAAGTTTACCGGAGGACTCCTGACTGCTCACAACGCTACTCCTTTAATCTAGGATCGCTTTCATCTTCAACTGTTCTCCCCAAATTGAGTTTAGTGGGGCTGGAGAACTGGCTCAGTTAAATGTACTTGTGTCTCTTGAAGACTTAGCTTGGTCCCCAGCACCCAGGTGGTGCTCAGCATCATTGTAACTCCAGATCCAGGAGATCCGAGGCCCTCTTCTGGCCAGTAGGGGAACTGGGCATTCATGTGGTGCACGTTCATACATGAGGGCAAGGCATACGCATAAAATGTAAATCTTTTTATTTACTTATTGATTGATTGGTTTTATTGAGCTATACATTTTTCTCTGCTGCCCTCCCTTACCCTCCCCTCCCTTTCAACCCTCTCCCATGGTCCCCATGGTCCCAATGTTCACAGGAGATCTTGTCTTTTTTTATTTCCCATGTAGATTAGATACATGTATGTCTCTTTTTAGGGTCCTCATTGTTGTCTAGGATTGTGATTTGTAGGCTGGTTTTCTTTGCTTTATGTTTAAAAACCACTTATGAGTGAGTACATATGCTAATTGTCTTTCTGGGTCTGAATTGCCTTACTCAATATATTTTCTAGCTCCATCCATTTGCCTACAAATTTCAAAATGTCATTTTTTTCTCCTCTGTAGTACTTTATTGTGTAAATGTACCACATTTTCCTGATCCATTCTTTGGTCAAGAGGCATTTATGTTGTTTCCAGGTTCTGGCTATGTCAAACAATGCTGATACAAACATAGCTGAGCTCATGTCTTTGTGGTATGATTGAACATCCTTTGGATATATACCCAAAAGTGGTATTGCTGGGACTTGAGGAACGCTTTTCCTAATTTTCTGAGAAATTGTCATACTGATATCCAAAGGGGCTGTACCAGCTTGCACTCCCACCAGCAATGCAGGAGTATTATTTACTTATTTTTTTTAAGTTAAACTTAACCTTTTACAAAATTAGGAGCTCCTTCTGGCTTCTTGCAGCTCCTTTTATGAACTTGAATTTTGCTTCTGTCCTAATCACAGGCTTTTGCTTCCCACTGCACAGAAGCTGTCCTAGGAAGGTCAGGCCTGGCTTCATAGGTGTGGGACAGTGCACACAGGGAAGGTTCTTTGCTTAGGAAGGCTTGCTTCACTAACTGCTCTGCTGTTGCTGTCTTGAAATTTTAATCATGGCATAAAGGACTCTGTGTTTTTATTTTAGACTAAACATTGTAAATCATTCAACCAATCTTATCTATGGGCCTAATAGGTGTATGCTAAATATTTCATAAACATTAAAACCGTTGATTTCTCAGAAAAACCATTAAAGAGATACTTACTGGCTTTCAGATGTAGGACCTGGGTACCGCGTAGTTTTTACAGGCAGCACAATAGTCTTTCTGGGTTAGCCTCTTGATACACCTCTGGGCTTTCTCTTTTCCTTTGTCACAAGGAGATGTATGGGTGTCCTTCAACGGAAACCTCTGCAAATTTCCATAAAATAATGTTGGGCAATACTTGCTAGGGACTTTCTTGTAAGGAAATAACACCCCAGAATCGCAGTGCTGATCTGCTATGGTATTTTTTTTTAAAGATTATGATTCAAAAATAAAACATCCCAGAAATGAAAGAAAAGACATTCCACACTAAGAATCCATTAGTCACATTTTCCAAGTGAGGAATGCTTAGTGAATGTACAGTTGAAACGAAACAGTACATTTACGGAGCAGAAGTACATCCAAGACTCTAGAGGGCTTCTGAAGCCTACAGAGATACATGAGACAGGGAGTCTTAGCTTAAGAGTTTATAGTCTACAAATCAGACATCACACATAGCAAAGTATTAAAGTTATTTTGGGGCTGGAGAGATGCCTCAGCCATTAAAGGCTAAGCTCACAACCCAAACTATAAAAAAGTCACTGTCACCAGTAAATTTAGAGATATATGTAAAATACTAAAAACACAACAGAGGAATGGCGTGTCATCACTGTGGAGTCGTTGAGGAAAGGCTCATCACTGTGGGGTCATTGGAGGGTTTCTGCTTGATCTTCAATGTAAAGGAGGTAATTTAATTTTCTGATTTGATGTAATGGAAGCTTCATGCTTTGAGAAATAAAATTCCAAGCAATAAAGCTCTGAATCTGTGTACTACAACAAGGTATTTAAAAATACAGCGAGAATGTGTACTCTCTGAGTCTTGTTGGCAGTTGGGGGAATGGGCACATAGTGTGGTCTCCTCTCTGACCATGCCTGCTGCTTATGACGATTTCATTTGAATTAGAGAGAAGTTAAGTCTTTGTTTAAGATTGTCAAGTTGAGGCAGAAAACAGCATCTTTTTCCATCTGATAAGAGAATTCTTTCTTAGAGGTTTATTTGTGCCTAGTTAATAGCAATCTTGTGTTGCTGCATTTCCTCTTGAAAGTCTATCTCTGCTACATTGAATGACTGAATTTATAACACTGGTTACCTGATTGCACAACCAAGCTGAATACTGTTCCGGACAATGACAAGGAAAGCCAGAACCATCAGAAATCATGCCTGGCATGGGTACTTGGCTCCTGTGACTTTCCTGGCTGTTAAAGAGGTTGTTCCGAGTTCATCAAAATCATAATTTCAGATTCTTCCCGGGCAAGGCATTCTCACTATCTGCAAAACATTCATGTGCGGGCAGGATGGCCTGACCACAGCTTCATAATGACTCTTCCAGACCACGTCTTCCCCGAGCATTTTTGTTTTTCAGAAGATGCACATTAAGTGGCTTCATCTGAACTCAGAGGACCTGACCTTGGCATCTAGTCCTGTTGCTCGTGTGTTACAAGTTCTCTTCGCATCCCTATCCACCCCATTTCCATTACTAAGAATCTCTGAAATAGAGTTCCCAGCAAAGAGGCAATGCTTGTGATAAATGATCATGCCTTGTGGTCCCTCATGAGAGAGTTAAACTGAACACCCATGAATGTTTCTTAGTTAGTGTTCAGATATAGAATTCTTTTTTTTTTTTTCGAGACAGGGTTTCTCTGTGGTTTTGGAGCCTGTCCTGGAACTAGCTCTTGTAGACCAGGTTGGCCTCAAACTCACAGAGATCCGCCTGCCTCTGCCTCCCGAGTGCTGGGATTAAAGGCGTGTGCCACCACCGCCCGGCCTAGAATTTTTAAGAAGAAAAGTCCCATTGAAAATATATCAAGCGGCCGGGCGGTGGTGGCGCGCGCCTTTAATCCCAGCACTCGGGAGGCAGAGGCAGGCAGATCTCTGTGAGTTTGAGGCCAGCCTGGTCTACAAGAGCTAGTTCCAGGACAGGAACCAAAAGCTAAGGAGAAACCCTATCTCGAAAATCAAAAAAAAAAAAAAAGAAGAAGAAGAAAGAAAGAAAGAAAATATATCAAACGAACTGTGTGGTTTTTTATTTTGTTTTTTTTTTGTTTGTTTGTTTTTGTTTTAGCTTCTAAATTAGCTCTGCATTTGTGAGACTACATACCAGAATTGTTTGCAGTATGTGGTTTAACTCATTTGATCACATAATAGCTCCATGAAGCAGTTCCTGTTCTCTCCCCTGGTTTTATGGCGAGATATTAACATGCAAGGATGTCAGTTAACTTTCCCAAAGTTTCACGAGGTGGGATAACAAGGATTTGACCCCTGGCAACCTGTTTTAAAGCTGAAAGCCCTGCATAATCAATATTACAGTGCCTCCTATAACCTCCCAAGAAATCCATTTAAAAGTCTTTTTGTTTGTTTGTTTAAAAGCACTTTATTAAAATAAAAAAGGATTTTTTGTGACATGGTGCACACATTATTACTTCTTTGAGTAATAGTTAACATTAGGCCATTGAGCAAATTAGTTGACAAGTTCTGTGTGCATAGCACATTGTAAGCCAGTAAGGAAATAAAAACTGGCATTCTTGCATTCAGATGAATAGTTGGTGAAATATAAACTTTATGTCTGAGATAAGAACAATGTGTTTGAGATAACTAAATACTAACAAGATGTACCATTTTTCCAAGACCAAAAGCCTAATGTTTTAGACAAAGGCTTTAAATATTTTTCCATGCTTGGCAAAAGAATAATGGAGGAAACAGAGCATTTCTGACCTTGAATCATGAGTCCATTGGGTTTTGTTTGACATAAGGAAGGATGATGAGCTAAGCTAGATGAGTGTGACCTAGAAACGAGGATGTCTATGGCAGGAAATTATACAATGGATATTGAACAGAAGGAATGATACTTAATGGGTACCACGATTGGAAACTCTTGGAATGTGTAGTTTTGAAGGATGCAAAGGAAGAATAAGTCATCCAAACAGAACCAGTAGATTCCCTAGTCAAGGGCAACAGGAACAATAGAGTTGTTTCATGAGTATAAATAGGAGGAGAAGTCTTATGAATCCAAAATTGCATCAAATGAAGCCAAAATGTGCTGGCAAATGAAATGAGGAAACACTGCAGAAGGTCGTCAAAGAAGACTGATCGGCACCCTGCTCCGAGCGCTTTTCACAGCGATGCTGTGAAAAACCGAGCAGTACAAAGAGTCGGGGTGGGTAAGATCTTGAAGACATAAGTGAAATGGAAAAATCAGACCTGTGTAGAAGATGAAGGTTTTGAAAGAGTTGGCAAGATGGATTTGTGCACAGACGAAGAAAGAAATGGCCATTGTGAGCAGAGGCCTGAAATACTGGAAAGAAGGATCCTAAGAATTGAGTGGCCAACTTCAGGAGCTTGGGCTGTGAGGCTAACACTGGAAATGAGAGGCATGTTTTCTCCTTGGCACCGAGGAAGCTTGAAGCAGGAACACAGGATGCTGAGTAAGCTCGTCACACTCCTTCAGAATTTTTTGTTACAATAGGAAGAAAATAGGCCAAAGAGGGAGAGAAAGGTTGGGGCAAGGGGAGAGAGACAGAAACGGACTGGGACTGTCTCCAGGGAATTGGTTGGCAGTGACTGGAAACATTGCTGACGGTGCTCATAATCAACAGTTCGGCATGAAGCTGATGGTGCCGAAGACAGGCTAATCGCGAGTGCCTTCAAACAGCTACGATTTAAATATTTAGCTTTTTTAGTGACCATGATTTCTAAATGTAACCAGATCAATCTACATTTTACCAGTAATGTTGAGTTTTATGTGGATCCCTGACTTTTAATAAGTCTTAAGAAATTGTACTTAAACTTGATAGCAAGAAGAGGAGAGGGCGTTTAGGGGTTGATGAAAGATGGCATCAGTAGCTTCAGTGTGGTGGCAGGCAGGCACCAGTCAGTCTGACTGCATCTCCACAGGCATGTGCCTTCCTCCAAAGACACTTTATTACTTAGAAACCTGACTAGGGACCCAGACTTGCTCATTCATTTGGTAGCTGTGTGGATGCTGTCAGGAGGTGATATGTATTGGAAGGGCTTTATTTTGTCTCTCTAGCGTAACATGAGGACTGGCTTGTTGGGGTTTCTGTCCTGCCCAGTAGCCCACAGCCAGCAAGCCCCAAAGAAATCACACAGAGAGTCTGCATTAATTATAAACTGATTGGACCATTAGCTCAGTCTTCTTATTAGCTCTTGTAGCTTATATTAACCCATTATTCTCATCTATGCTAGCCACACGGCTCGGTACCTTTCTCAACCAGGGAGGTTACATGCTGCCTCTTTGGTGGACTGGGCTGGACTGGCAGAGGAAGCTTCCTGCTTCCCAGAATACTCCTGTTCTCATAGCCCCACCTCTAATTCCTGTCTGGTTGACCCACCTATACTTCCTGCCTGGCCAATCAGCGTTTTATTAAAAAACATGATTGAAAGAATACAGATAATTCTCCCGCAATGCTCTAGCATGGTGAATTTGAGATTTATGTTTTGCATTAAGACAAATTAAATGCAAGAAAAATTATTTTTAAAAATTATCTACTATGATGTTCAATATGTCCTGAAAAATGATGATTATATTTTAAAGTTTAATTACATTTTAAAATTGATGAGGGTAATAGGCCCTAAATAAAAGTAATATTTGTATATCTCACTGAAAATAGTGAAACAAATCCTAGTAGCTGTGATAAGATTGGTGCGCACCATTGTGACACTGAGAAAACAACAGAAGTGAGGTCATAAGTGCCAGAAGAATCAAAATGGAATTTTAAAATGTATCCATGAGGAAATACATGCATGGATATGTATGAGAGAGAGGGGGGAGGAAGTGGGAGAGAATCAGGACACAAATAGACAAATAAAAGACTTAAACCCTAAGATATCAGCGATTTCTCTAAATAGAAGTGATCTAAACACACCAATTAGTTGTTTGGAAGAAAGGATAAAAATCATAGATCAAACATATGCTCTCTGATGAGAAATTTACTTCAAACATAGTGATATAAGTGGGTATGTGTTGAAATAGGAGCGGCGGGGCTGCGTCCCCAGCACCCCAGCCGCCTGCTAGCTTATGCCCAAAATAACAACACACAAATTGTATTCTTTTAAACACTGCTTGCCCATTATATCCAGCCTCTTCTCGGCTAACTCTCACACCTGGACTAGCCCATTTCTAATAATCTGTGTAAGCACCCCAAGGTGCGCTTACCAGGAAGATTCTAGCCTAAGTCCATCCTGGGTCGGAGCTGCCTGGGAGAGCGGAGCCTGGCATCTCTGCTCCAGAGAGCAGAGCTGTTGGGTCTGAGCTCACTTCCTCTTTCTCCCAGCATTCCATTCTGTTTACTCCTCCCATCTTCCTCCTGTTTACTCCTCCCACCTATGTTTTAACCTATCAGGACAAGCAGTTTCTATATTTAATTAACCAATGAAATCAACAGATTGATATATGACACTCCCACATCAGGTATGCTTTAAACATACATAAAAAGGTGGGAAAGTTACATGGTACAAACATTGATGGGGTAAAGTCAGCAGTGAATGTGTTAACAATAGATGAAGTAGACTCAGATAAAATTACTATTGAAAGAATGATATGTGAGCCAGCTCGCTAAAAATTCGTAGCAATTTTGAATGTGTGCATTATTGTAGTTGCTTTTCCTGTTGCTGCAATCAAATGCCTAATGGGGAAAACCCTAACAACTAGAAACACCCGTAGTATATGCCTTAAACATACCAAAAATGAATAATACAAAGATACAAATAAAAATTCCAAACATGGAAATTAATACAAACCCATGGTCAAACTGGAAGTTATAAAGGAAAAGAAAATTCTACCCAAATGGTTATAAACACAACCAAGCATGTTGAGGGAGTGGAAGGATGAATCACAGGCTGAAGGGAAATGTGCAGAACACATGTCTGTTAAAAAGACTTGTGCAAGCCGGGCGGTGGTGATGCAAGCTGGGCAGTGATGGTGCAAACTGGGAGGTGGTGGTGCACCCCTCTAATCCTAGCACTCAGGAGGCAGAGACAGGTGGATCTCTGTGAGTTTGAAGCCAACCTGGTCTGCATGAGCTAGTTCCAGGACAGGCAGAGAAATACAAAGAAACCTTGTCTTGAAAAACAAACAAAAGACTTGTGACCCAACCCCAAACACCAAAAAGAAAATTTAAAAACACAGAAGCAGGCATTGATCAGCTTTCTGCTACTGCACATAGAAAACCTGAGATACTCAACTTTAAAGGGGGAAGTTTACTTGGCTCTGGTTTGGGGAGTGCCAGTTTGTGATCAGTTCAACCCATTGCTTTTGGCCACGGCAAGGCTGCATGTGATGCTAGACTGTGTTGGTGATGTAACTTACATGTCTCATGGCTTCCGGAAAGCAAAAGGTGAGTGAAGAGCCAGAATGCCAAACTCTTCTTTAAGGGCATACTTCCATAGGAGAAACAGGAAGACGCCCATCAAGCCTCCCCCACCCCCGCCAAACACTATTCTCATTTGGCACTATGAGGACAGTGCCAAAGCTGGAGATCAGGAATTAGACTGGACCTTTGGATGTGTTTAGCCAAATCATAGCAACAAGAAAGCAAACAACCCAACCTAAAACTGGGGAAAAGTTATAGACAGTCAGACATCTTACAAAAATGTCATATGAAAACAAGTGAGCATTTGGAAACAGGATAAACACCATTGCCATTTGAGAATTGGGAATTAAAAGAACAATGTGACGTCACGACACGCCTCCTGGAGCAGAATGCCCCAAATCCAAACTTGACAACACCAAGTGGTTCGCAGGCCCCAAGCACGTGGAGGAACCATCAGTAATTATAGCTGGGAATGCAAAACTATGAAAGACAGCATAGAATAAATGTTGTCTAGCTGTGTGTTGTGTGTTAGTGTTTTCCCTCAAAAAGGTGTGCCGAGGGCTGGGGATGCAGCTCTGTTAAAATGCTCACTCCTCTAGCACATACAGAGTACGGTGTTCCGGTGCCCAGCATCGCAGAACCCATGCACAACCATGCAAGTGATTCCAGAAGCAAGAGGATAGTAATTTTAAGGTCTTTTTACTACATAGTGAGTTGAAAGCCAGCCTGGATACCTCAGACCCTGCCTCAAAGAACAAAACCAGAGCAAAGAAGAAAGCTTTGTTGAACCCCAAATCCCAATACCGATGAGTGTGACCCTGTTTGGATATAGGGTCACTAAGGGTACAGCCGAATTGAGGGGAGAACATGATGGATTAAATGGGTCTGAAATCCAGCGACTGAGAGGAGAGAAGCAACCACGCTGAGACAGACACAGACAGGCGGTGCTGGTGGGCTTTGGTCAACCTAACACAAACCGGGACGAATCTGGGAGGAGGGAATCTCAGTTGGGGACTTGTCTCCATCAGGCTGCCCTGTGGGGGGCTAATTTCTGGGCAGGTGGTCCTGTATTGTATAAGAAGGTAGCTGGGAAAACCAGAGGAAGCAAGCCTCTAAGCAGTGTTCCTCCAGGACCTCTGCTTCAGTTCCCACCTCCGGGTTCCCGCCTTGAGCTCCTTACACTGGCTTCCCATGGTGGTGGGCTGTGACCTATACGCCGAACAAACCCTTTTCTGGGCTGCAATCTGTAAGCCTTTTCTCACACGTAGCTTTCGTTCAGTGTTTTCATTACAGCAACAGAAAGCAAATTATAACAGAAAGAAAAAAAGTTAACAAAAGCCATGTAAATGTGGAGGCAAAAGTCAGAGTGATTCTTCTACAACCCAAGGCATACCGAGGATTGCTGGGAATCATGGGAAGCCCGTAAGAGAGGAGGAAGGATTCTTTCCTACAGCCGTGAGGAGCAAGAGCACAGGCCTGCTGACAACCTGTTTTCAGACTTCTGGCCTCCAGCATTAAAAGAGTGAATTTCTATTATTTTAAGCCATCTGGTTCATGGTTATTTATTACGGCAGTCCAGAAAACTAATGCACCACACAATGTGGCGGCTGCACTCCTAGGTATTTCCTCAACGGATTTGCAGACTTATGTCTTTTCATCAGCAAGACCGTGCCATTTAAATGTCTCCCCAGAGGGATGCCCTGAATGTTCTGCTGACCACACGGCTCTCCAGAATCAATAGCAATGATTAAAGGCAGGCCTCTGGGAGTGAGGCTGCTCTCGGGGGCATATTCTCAGCACTGGTACACCTCCCTGTGTCACTGGGATCCAATCATCTTGGAACCCACTGGAATCCTCGTTACAGCCCACAAATCCTCAAGCATTCTCTATTTTGACTGAAGACACATTTCAAAAGTTTTCTTTAAGGAAAAAAAAAGCAATGTGCAAAAAAGCAATTTATACTATATGCATTGCCTATTTCCTCCGGTGAATTAGTCCAGGGCATCAGGAGGAGACAGGACTTTCACATGCCTCGGACTTGTATGGTGATAACCGAAGAGTTATAGTTATGGTTTTACTTTCTGGATTGCATAGAATGAAGGCACAAAATGGTCTTTGTTATTTCCAGGAATTAGCTTTTAGGGAGCTGACTTACTCTTTCAGGTTGTTTATCAACAATAATGAGGAACAAATCTTGCCTTGTGAGATTTGATATCTTGCAATCTGCATAAAAAGGCTCTTTCTTGGAGGAATCTTTTGCTTTATAAACAAATTGTTTTAAAAAGCCAGGTCTCCTGGCAATTAAAAACAGTCCAAGTGTCTATCATATCCGTTATATGAAATGAAGCATCTTTGGTCTGAACTAACTTTAGGGAACCTCTCGTGAAGTGCTCTCACTCAGATTAATGACTTAAGTACCATCTAGCACCCTGAAAGAAATCAGTCTGCTTTTTAGGTAATAGAAACATCTCAGGAAGAAGAGAGAAGAGAGCTCAGCAAGTGTCATGGTTTGTGCCAGTGTGATGTTCACAGTTCTGGGTCCCTTTTGGTCCACATTCCTCTGGGTCCCAAAGGAACAACACAAAAAACAAAAAGGCACATTGAAGAGGGTGGCATATGTGTGGACTTCTTCACGAACACCTCTGAATGTAAACACTTGTGAGCTGTTACTAATTCTTTTTTATTATTTATTTATTAAAGATTTCTGCCTCCTCCCCACTACCGCCTCCCATTTCCCTCCCCCAATAAACTCCCCCTCCCTCATCAGCCCGAAGAGCAGTCAGGGTTCCCTGCCCTGTGGGAAGTCCAAGGACCTCCCACCCCTTTCCAGGTCTAGTAAGGTGAGCATCCAAACTGCCTAGGCTCCCACAAAGCCAGTACATGCAGTAGGATCAAAACCCAGTGCCATTGTTCTTGACTTTTCATCGGTCCTCATTGTCTGCTATGTTCAGCGAGTCCAGTTTTATCCCATGCTTTTTCAGACCCAGTCCAGCTGGCCTTGGTAAGTTCCTGATCACTAAGGAAGTTGAGCATGACATTAAGTGTCTTTTGGCCATTTGAACTTCTTATGTTGAGAATTCTCTGTTCAGCTCAGTGCCCCATTTTATAATTGGGTTGATTAGCATTTTACAGTCTAGTTTCTTGAGTTCTTTATATATTTTGGAGATCAGTTGCGGGGTTGGTGAAGATCTTCTCCCAGTCAGTGGGTTGCCTTTTTGTCTTAGTGACAGTGTCCTTTGCTTTGCAGAAGCTTCTCAGTCTCAGGAGGTCCCATTTATTCAATGTTGCCCTTAATGTCTGTGCTGCTGGGGTTATATGTAGGAAGTGGTCTCCTGTGCCCATGTGTTGTAGAGTACTTCCCACTTTCTCTTCTATCAGGTTCAGTGTGTTCAGACTGATATTGAGGTCTTTAATCCATTTGGACTTGAGTTTTGTGCATGGTGATAGATATGGATCTATTTTCATTCTTCTACAGATTGACATCCAGTTATGCCAGCACAATTTGTTGAAGATGCTCTCTTTTTTCCATAGTATACTTTTAGCTCCTTTGTCGAAAATCAGGTGTTCGTAGGTTTGTGGGTTAAAGTCCAGGTCTTCTATTCGATTCCATTGGTCGACTTCTCTGTTTTTATGCCAATACCAAGCTGTTTTCAATACTGTAGCTCTGTAATAGAGTTTGAAGTCAGGGATGGTAATGCCTCCAGATGATCCTTTATTGTATAAGATTGTTTTGGCTATCCTGGGTTTTTTGTTTTTCCATATAAAGTTGATTATTGCCTTCTCAAGGTCTGTGAAGACTTTTGATGGGATTTTGATGGGGATTGCATTGAATCTATAGATTGCTTTTGGTAGAAGTGCCATTTTTACTATGTTGATCCTCCCAATCCAAGAGCAAGGGAAATCCTTCCTTTTTCTGGTATCCTCTTCAATTTTTTTCTTCAAAGACTTAAAGTTATTGTCAAATATTTCACTTTCACTTCCTTGGTCAGAGTTACCCCAAGATATTTTATGCTATTTGTGGCTATCATGAAAGGTGATGCTTCTCTGATTTCCCTCTCTGCTTCCTTATCCTTAGTGTATAGGAAGGCAACTGATTTTTTGGAGTTGATCTTGTATCCTGCCACATTACTAAAGGTGTTTATCAGCTGTTACTAATTCTTATTATTCCATTTGTTCAAATACCATGGTTGCCTGCCTGTGATGGTTTTACCCAGGTCTTATATGACCCACAGCATCCAGTAAGCACATAATAAACGTTTGTAGTTGATGGGCACAAAGCACAATGGTGAGTTGTTCAATCTCCAGTGCTGCAAAGCCCAGCCCTATCTCCAGTGACTCCCTCAAACATCTGCTTTCTATTTTTATCTTATCTTCTTCCTTCCACTCAGTAACCCTGTGCTGCCTTGAGGCCCACAATTCCCATTTCATGGGATTTTCCATCTGAAGTACTTGCCTCCCATCCTCTCCTTTGATTCTTTCACAGGTGTGGACAAGACTGTTATGTGGCCAAACGCAACTCAGATACCTTCCATGTTGTTATTGGAATGGGTAATAAGGTCCCCTTTCGTCTAAGACTAACTGTGATACTAAAACTCACAAAGGTAGCAGAGAGGTGGCTGACTCAGAGAGGTGTCATCTCCAGTGTGGAATGGTATGGAACTCAGCAAGAATACCCCAGAGTGATGCTTCCAGGGATACCAGTGTGCCTGCAGTGGATGTGCAGGCCAGGTTGCAGGTTGCAGGAAAGGAACTGTGAGTGCTTCTTGAGTATGAAGACATTATTTTCAGGTCTTCATTTTGCAGAAGAGATTCTCTTCTTTCTGATCTTTTTATATGTAGATATTTATTTATTTTCCCTGTTCTTCTATCAACACACCTTTACATTGACAATTACTCTTCCTCAGAGTAATTCCTGTCTGTGGGCATGGCCAATGTCAAGAGCCAGAGAGGAAGCTGATTTTTATACTACTTGTCTGATCTATGAATATTCTTCCTCACTTTGGATTTCATGAGCTGAGTAGTGTTTGTTTGTTTGAGACAAGGTTTCTCTGTGTACCCTTGACTCTCTTGGAACTTGCTTTGTAGACCAAGCTGGCCTCAAACTCAGAGATCCACCTGCCTCTGCCTCCCAAGTGCTGGATTAAAGGAGTGTGCCACCACTGACTAACCGATATCTTTTTTTAAGTTAAGTCTTTTCAAACATTGCTCTTTACTTGCAGGTGTGCTTGTGTAAGTGATGCCATGGAAATGCAGGGTCCGAAGACACCAGAGGAGAGAGCTGGAGATGCAGGAGGTGGTGAGCTGCCAGATGTGGGTGCTGGGAATAGATTACAGGTCCTCAGGAAAAGCAGGAAGAACTCTAACTGCTGAGTCATCTCTTCAGCCCTAACCAAGTGTGTCTTGAAGATGACAGATAGAGCTGAGATTCTGCTGAATGAGCTTTTTGTGATACAAAAATGCTCCCTCGAGATACCGTCCAAACAGTTTTCCTTCGTATACACCCTGCCTTAGCTGCCATATTTTAGAAATGCCTTAGAGGCTGAGTAGTGGAACTAACAATAGCATTTCTTGAATTCCTCATCATAACTGAAGGGATAGAATTATGCTCATTTATCCCTCGTAATCAAGTAAATACTTAGCGGATTTACCAGATTCTGGCACCGATTGGAGCAAGACGAATAAGATGCCGCTCTTGTTACTGACTGATGTGCAGTAGCAGGGACCAGCAAACCTTTCTGTGTGGTGAGTTGTTGAAGGGAATGGACTCTGGGTGTTGTGAGTTTATATGTGAAGAATCATTCCTCAGTTTGCAGAGGGACTGGACATGGAGCAAGATCAGAGAAGCATCCATGGAGGAGATGGAATAGGGGGGAGTTCAGACAGGAATGAGCAGCCCCACAGACAGCAAGGGGCACAGATGCTTACCTCTGTGTTCTGAGAACTAGTGTAGCTCAGGAAGGTAAAGTGGGCGGTAGAAATGATGGAAATTTTGACAGTTGATACACCTACAGTACAGACCACAGCACGAATAGAGGCCTTTGTAGGCATGTTGAAGGATTCGTGTTTCCATGCATAAAAGGAAGTCTCTTGTTTCCAAACAATTATGTGAAAAAAAATCACATGAGAATTTTTATTCCGTTCTATTTGCCACCAAAGCTTGGACTTTTTATATTAAACCCTATGTAATTCACAGATACTGCGAAAATCCTGTCTGCCAAAGATGCAAGTTAATGGTATGATAAAAGGTAAATGAATAATACTAGCATGAAAAGTATTTTAAAGCATTATTTCAGGAAAAACCGTGCTATGACCTATGGTCAAAGCCTTTGGACACCGAGTGTGTTGATAGTTTTAGCCGTCATAATCATATTCTACTGTCAGTTCTCTTTGGTTCTGTTCTCTCCCATGAGGAATAAGAAAGCAAACCGACTTCATGTCCTCGTTTATTCCTGATGGGCACTATATAATAAGTATTCTATCTTTGGGCATATGGGAAACACGTCCAGTGACTTCCCGTGGAGATGGGAATCTGAGGACACACCATCTCAAGGACATCTTTATCAAGGCATATCTGCTGGATCAGAAAATAACAGAGGTCTCTTCTGCCCTGGCCTTGGTCACTGACATCCTCTCAATGGTGTCAAAGAAGGTCTCAGTGCTAAGAATGACTCTGCTGCCCCTGCGCCATTAGCATCTCCCAAAGAGGGCTAGGGGACCAAGGACCATGCCCTCTGCCTTGCGTACAGTCACTCTTCCTAAAAGGCCAGGGAACCCCTTCTGAGGGCCCCATGCTTCATCTTAATGTAGAGGATGCCCAGGCTTCTTACCAGATCGTTCAAACAGAAAGCGGACAGAGAGTCAAGTTTAATCACCCAGTGCTAAGCAGAGAGCTCCGAAGCCCTTGAATGCAAGAGCAAACTGTCAGAGCAGTGAATGTCACTGTGGAGAGAGGAGAGACATGGCAGACAGTTGGGGAACTGCAAAAGAGGTCAGAGGTGGGAATCAGGGACTAGGGAAGCAAAGTTACACAGTGGGCAGCTAATCATTCAAAGAAGGTTCATCTGAAAATCTCCATTTGACCTTCCTCTTCAAAACTTTAACTTTCATTTTTAGAACAGAAAATATACAAGGTAAGAGCAAGATTACCTCAACCGTTCCTGCGGCAGTCTGTCACGGGTGATCTGGTGGCAGGCTAAGCAGCATGGCCGGCTCCTGGGCTGGGAGAGAAGAAGGTGAGCGCTATTAGGAAAGCACCATCAGGAGAGGGGCATGGAAGCAGCCTTGGTGCTTTTCTGTAATGAACTGAGTAGGTGGGAGCAATGCTGTTTATCCCAGCCGTGCTCATGAGCGTCGAAACTGGCGAGCATTTTGCTATAAGCTCTTCAAAGGAGATTTAGAAGCTCAAATCACTTTTACGGGACAGGGAATGGGAATAAGAATGAGGTCAGAGGGGCAGGGGCTCAGAAGAAGAAATAAGTAGGAAGAGAGAAAAGCAGAGGAGAAATGATGGTTTTGAACAGGACTAGAGGTCACCAGACAGTCTGCTGGACTGGGGTTCCTAGCCAGCCATGTTCTGATTAGACAACTCTGTAACCATCTCCCATTGACCTCAAGGCTCACTCAACTGCCCCTAGCATTAGCACAAAACAGTTCCATCCAACAGACAGGACGGAGGTCAGCAAATACAGCTCCCCGAGAAGCAGGAAAGGCAATGAATACATGCGTCTGAAGGAGCCTGAGCAGCTCTCAGCTCCTTCCCTTTGGGGACAGCAACAGATGCTTCAGCCAAGTTCAGGATGAAGCTGCGTCTCCCTCCAGACCCCTCTTCTGCCAACACTGTATGATTTGCTGTAATTTACACACAAGTTGTCTGCATTGTTAATCTCCTGCTATCACATCTGGTATTTGTCACCAGAGACAGGCGGGTGGGAGAACCTGAAGAGGCTCTTCATACAACGTAGATTTAGAGCATCCTAGGTCGGTTTCTTTAAACACTGACAAGCGAAGATGAGTGCCGGGAGCCCTGCGAGAGCAGATGTGGGGGACGGTCCTGATGTCTAAATGAGTTGGGGCCAGACAGGGGAAAATGAAGAACACTACGTTTTACAGCTAAAGGGCTTCTTAAAATCAGGCTGGCTTCCTCAGTTTCTACATATGGCAGGCAGCTTTCACAGGGCCCCCCAACCCTGATGGCTAAGTTGAAACTGGAGGCTGAGTTTTCTATGACATCATTGAAGATTGGCTTAACATTTCATTTTCCCCCCCAGATGGAGAATATGGAAATTTTGAGATTATTCATTTCATAGAAATATTGGTGTGATTTGTGTGTTTGTTCCCCCAAATCTACGCATTGGCAGCTTGATTTAAGGTGCTGCAGCGTTGGTAGGAGTTGGGGTCCTGGGATGGAACTCTCATAAATGGAATGATATCATTTCTCAAGGGTGGGTGCGTAGTCTTAGCAGTGATACATCAACTCTGCCCCTCATATTTTGTCTCCTGTAGGTCTGACACAACACACAGGCCCTCGCAGCATGCCACAACTTGTCACGGGACTTGACGGCCTTCAATCCAGAGCTGAACCAATCCCTCCATGTTCATTCTGGAGACTTGGACATCTGCAGGACCTTAGGTTGTCCCCTTGCTAGTTCTTACCCACTATAGTCAACCCTCTGCTGTGGTCTACAAAGATTCCAAACAAGGGTAGCCATGAATAATTAGGTAAAAGATTAGATAAGTTATCCATTAAGGCAAAGCTGCAACTTTTAGCATCCTATAGCCATGGCAATAA
Organism: Alexandromys fortis; assembly: GCF_014885135.2. NCBI lineage: Eukaryota > Metazoa > Chordata > Mammalia > Rodentia > Cricetidae > Alexandromys > Alexandromys fortis. The sequence goes on from NW_026067964.1 coordinate 7,240,984, forward strand.
AGACTAAATGATCAACTAGAATTACAGAGGAGATGGGCGTGGTGGCATACGCCTTTAATCCCAGCCATCAGGAGGCTGAGGCAGGTGGATCTCTGTGTGAGTTCCAGTACAGCCAGGGCTGTGTAGTGAGCCTCTGCCTCAAAACAAAATTTTTAAGAGAGAATTATTAAAACACTGAAAGGAAAGCCACCATTTATAAGCAGAGGAGCCGGTGCAGACCTGTGCAGGCCCTGAGCTTGCTGCTTCAGTCTCTGTGAGCTCGCGTGGGCTTTGCTCAATTGATTCAGAGGGGCTTGTTCCCCTGGTGTCCTCCATCCCCTCTGGCACCCACACTCTCCCTCCCTTCTTCCATGGGGTTTGCTGAGCTCTGAGGAGAGGGAATTGATGGAGACATCCCATTTAGAGCTGTGCTCAAGGACGCTGTGTAGCCGCTGGCTGGAGCTCTCTGTATTTGTTCCTCTGCTGCAGGAAGAGCTTCTCTGTGATGGTGGATAAGGCACCGATCTCCGCACAGAGCAGAACATCATTAGGATCCATCTCATCATTACTTGTGTTTGACCAGTAATGCTGATTTTACCCTCGGCCTCTAACCTTTCTGAGGGTGTGAACGAGTGGGTCTCTGATTCTTGAGCCTTCCCTTGGGATCTTTTCCTTCTGTTGGTTCGTCCCACTTTGATGTGATGGTCTTTGTTCTATCTTATTATATTTTTATTTTGTTATGTTTTGTTGTAATTTCTTAGAAGCTTGTTCTTTTCTAGCGGCAGTCAGAGAGGGAGTGGATCAGGATGGGAGGGGAGCTGGGGAGAAACTGGGAGGAGGAGAGGGACGGGAAACTATAATCAGGGAATATTGTGTGAGAAAAGAACCTATTTTCACTAACAGGGGAAAATGAAGAAAGAATTCTAATGAGAGTTCAGAAAATGGCAGTTACTGCATAAAGTTCAAGCAGAAAAGTTGGGCTTGATAGATTTGGAGACAGGACTGGGTTTTTGTCTCTTCCCTAACTCCTTTTTGGTGAGTTTTTATTTTAGTGTTTTGATGCAACTAAACAGACTAGAAAGGAAGTTTGAAGAATAAATTTTCATTTTTGTAATAATAGTCCACTGGTTTCCATACTGGCAAAGAGTAAGGGAGTCTAGATTTCTTAAAATTTACAAGCTTGTAGCTCCATGTGTATTAAAAATAAGCATCTCTAAAGGTTAATTTAATCAGTACATTTGTAGTAATTGCAATTAACTATCCTTCAGTTTTAACTTTCTGGATTTGACAATTGTATGAATAAATTAAGTCATTCTTAATATATTTGAAGAAACTTCAGTCATAAATCACCTTAAACTTTGTAAAGAGAAACTGAGGCACAAAGGAGTGGGAACTTAATGTGAGCACGAGAGAACTGGGGTCAGGTCTGTTTCTGCCATGTGTGGGCCCGAGCAGTTCAGCTAGCTTCTGTGAATCTTAGTGCCCTGTTTTGTACAGAGGGAAACACCAATAAGTTGTTTTTGTGGCCTTGTATTGTTGAAATACGAGCGGCGGCGGGGCTGCGTCCCCAACACCCTGGCCGCTTGGCTAGCTTATGTATTCTTTATGTATTAAAAGAAACTGTATTCTTTTAAACACTGCCTGGCCAGGCTAGTTTCAGTTTTTTATTGGCTAGCTCTTACATATTGTTCTAACCCATTTTTAATATTCTGTGTAGCCCACGAGCTGGCTTACCAGGGAGGATCTTAACCTGCGTCTGTCTGGAGCTGGAGAATCATGGCGACTCCTCCACTAAGCTTCTTTCTCCCAGAATTCTCTTCTGTTTTCTCCACCCACCTAAGGGTGGGCCTATCAAGGGGCCTAGGCAGTTTCTTTATTAATAAGAAATCACTCCCACATCATTGTATGTCTCCAGGAGAAAAATACTGTGTTAGACGTGTTTGCAAATTGGGATACTGTACATGTTTGTTCATGGCATTGCTTTTAATGTGAAACGTGTCTTTTAAAGTTTTTTTTTCCTGAAAAGTAATAGCTTCCATAGAAACAAAGAACTGAAGAAAACGTTCTGCTTGGCGGCCTTCAACCCTGCCAACTGGTGCAGCTCTTGGGGACCACTGTGCTCAAAGACCGAACTGTGAATGCAGCTGAAACCCTAGGAATCAGTGAGCAGCCAACACAAACCAGTGCTGACCTGCAGGAGAACACTGGTCTCTGCCCCCAGCACACACCACGTGCTGTTAGGACATATTACGTCTGGAGCCTTATGACTGTTTTCCTTTAGTTCTGGCGATGTGGGCAGTATGGTTTTCTTTATTCGCGCACGCGTGCGTGCGTGCGTGCGTGTGTGTGTGTGTGTGTGTGTGTGTGTGTGATGAGTATAGATGTCAGAGAACACCCTTGGGTTTCAATCCTAACCTTCTACCTTGTTAGAGACAGGGTCCCTTGTTGTCTACTCGTGTGTGTCAAGCTAACTGGCAGGCAAGCTCTGTAATTCTCTTATCTCTGTTTCTCACCTCCTCCTCGGAGCACCAGGGTTACAGGTGTGTGCCGCTGCTTCTCGTTATTCTGGTCTTCAGACGTGTATGGCAAGCACTTTACCCACCGAACCATCTCTCTAGTTACAGGATGTTGGATTTTGTCTGAGACAATTACTTACACTCTTCTAAAACAGTAATGGCCTTGCTGTATTTTGAAAGTACAAAAGAATAAAAATTCTTGCAAGAAACAAATGAAAGACTCTTAGTCTAAGATTTGAGAAAAAGCTGAGTCTGCTCCAGAATAATTGTGAACAATCCCCGACAAAACAGAAGAACGTTCTCGAGTTCATCAGTACATCCCATCAATGCTGACCAAAAATAACAAATTAGTATCATTTTATGAAAGAGACTAATTTTAGTCTCTGTGTTCATGGTTATATGGCAATTCTGAAAGACAATTAGTTTATTTAATATACCACAATAACATTGGAAGGCAGGCAGCGAGCCTCTTTCAACTCATTTCAATCATTGGTTTACACCAAGGTATTAAAGTGGTTCTCACTTAAAATATAAAACTAATCATTTCCATAAAGTTTAAAACAAAAAATTTTAAGATGTCAAACTGAGAATGTAAAGAAAACGTCTTCATCTCCAGAAGGATTACCAGACAAAACAGAAGATTGTCAGTTAACCTTTAATTTCTTATGAATAATGGGTGATGTTTTATATATGTAAAACGTTCAGAGTTATCCAGACTCCCTATATTTTTATTCACTGAGTGCAGTGATCATAATGTAAAGGATTAATTTTGTTTCCAAACACTGCTGCCAAATAAAATGCCAAGTGAACAATGGTCAATTGTTATTGGAAAATAAGTCAATATCATTTCAGATATGACAGAAGTGGGCTAGTCAGCACTGGGGCTACTGTTGCACTGGTGAGTCCTTTGTTGAGGGGCTGTGGTCTGTCAAGTGATTTACCATCCCCTGGCCTGTTATCGTTACGATGACAACAAAAAAATATGTCTCCAAGGCAGGGTAAGACGCTCAATAGGTAAAGTGCTTGACTTGCAAGTAGGTGGAGCTGAGTTTAATCCCTAGGGGAAGTGTGTGTGTGTGTGTGTGTATGTGTGTGTGTGTGCGCGCGCACACAGACACACACACACACACCTCCAGATGTTCCTAAATCTGCCACGTTAAGGACTGCTGTCAAGGGAAGTAACACGTTTATGAGTTCAGTATATGATAACTTAGCAGAAACCTGGCCAGGCCTGATCTTGAGAAAAAACTGAAAGGCATTTTCATGCAGCCTTCATTCTACAGTATTTTGGGAGAGACATCACTGAGCATTGCCAGGAAATGGATGAGCTAGCTGGTGCACATGGAAGGGTTTTGCAGATTGAGACTACATTAGAAGCTTCTGCCTAATCAAGTATCTTGAGAGAAATAGGAAGCAGAGCATCCTCGTGGCTAACCCAGCATCACAGCATCGCCTCATCCAGGCCCTGAAAGAACAGTTAGTACAGATTTCCAGGGAAGGCGTGTTGTATTTGGATAACAATAACTGAAATTCCACCTTAGACCAACTAGCCTCTCAGTGAGGTGTGCGTGTATGTGTGTGTGTGTCCAAAGCACACAGCCAAGAAATGTTGTCATAACCCAAGTCAGGAAGCTGTTTACCACTTGGTTTTTCACAAACTAACTTGACATGGAATTTTTCAAAGGTGTTATTTCTATTTTTCCTAAGAAAGTATGTGAATTGAATTTGCTATTTAACCAAGAAAGTAGCAGACAGTTACAGATATTAAGAAAACAATCTTTAAAGAATTAACCTTTCAAGCCTGTGTGTCTAAGTTGTTCCATGGTCCTGGGTTGAGAGCCACTAATCATCCTGTCCTCCCAGGAATTTCCAGCGTAATCCCGCTCTCCACCGAAATTCTACAAGGTTGCCAGGTTGGAGTCAAAATTCAAATCCGCTTCCAAAAGGGAGAAACCCAAAAGGACAAATGTTGAAACAGGTTCCAACAAGAACGTGTGAACATCTTGTTCTACCTTTATTAATTTGTGATTTATAATTTTCTCTTTTGTGAAGATAATTCAACAGAATTCTTTCAATTAAGTTGTTCAGAGTAAACTTAGAGGACAACTCTATCAACAGTATGCTTCCTCCTTCTCCTCCTCCTCCTCACTTCCTGCTCCTCATCCTCCTTCTGTATGTCAAGTCAACTCAAAAAAAGGTAAAAGCAAGAAAAGCTCCTTTGTCCCTATGATCGAGTCCAAAATTCTTAACGCAGTATCTAAATCCCAAATGGTCGGATGTGACAGAAACACACTCCTCCTAGAAAGTAAAGTAAGTTGCTCCAGCGTGGGACCCCACAGTAGACTGCCTCTAATAAAGCCAAAGCTGGTTCTTTTCTCACATAACAGGACAGAAGTGCACAGATTCACAGTGGTCCAGGTTTGTCGAGAGCTTCATTCAAGTAGAAACAGCAAAAGGGGGGAGGGGCATTAGGTTGGTGGACAGCAGAGCTAAGCCTCCCGTCAGCCAGCACAGATTCCACAGAAGCTCAAATGATCCCACAGAGATAACTTTGGATGTTGGCCTTTTGGGTTCCTTGACCAGGGATTGGTGCTGAGCTGACCAGGAGAGGGGCACGACTTTAGATGACACAGCTCTTTTCAAGTGACACAGTTTTCAAGTAGGGTTGTAATCTATCAACCTTCCAGAAGGAAAGATGGCGGCAAATCACAACACCCTTGAGGGGATGCGAACAGGAAGTTGAATATGCCACTTGATTTGTGTCTCTTTATGAAGAATATCTAGAATGGCTACTGTAGCTGCAAGAGAGTGTTGGAAGCCTGCGCTCTAGATAGGAAGTTTGGTCTTAGTTACCATCAAAAGGAATAGCAGGAGGGTGGAAAGGAAAAGTGTTGTTGGAGTTTGTTGTTTAGCAAATGGACTACAGGGAAAACATGTGATTGAGGTAGGCTGTTTGTAACTCAGAGAGTCAGGAAGAGCTAAAACTCGGGCAAGAACAAAAGAGAGGTGGCTTGCACCTAGTGATGTCCACATAGGTGACTGTCACAAACACAGCTAGATTTCATGATGGGCCAGGGCTAGAACTCTTCAGAAATGGGTTCCTAAAGGCTTACTTGCTGGCTGCTCTCCCAAACCCCATGTCACATAAACAACAGGCATTTAGATAGTTTTCAAAACCTGATGCACATTAGGGCAAGTGAGTTCATGTAAATGATAGCATCTAGTAACACGCAGGTCAGGAATGAGATGTGGGAAGCTGAGGCAGGAGGGTTGAAAGTCTGGGGCTACTCCAGGCTCCACAAGTGAGCATGTAACTAGCTTGGCTATGTAACAAGACCCTGTCTTGAAGGGGAAGTAAATGAACTGAAATATGATTCTACCTCTACAAAGAAAACATTTATTATATTGATAGCAAAGGTACCATTTTCTGTTACTGTTACTTGGATCGCAAGCATAATGACGGTGAGCGAAAAATGAGACTAAAAAATGTTCAAGTATCTAGTGCCTCTCTTTCTTAATGAAGAAGCCAGGCCAGTTCCTGCACTGATTTGAACAGGCATTGGAAAATACACCATTCTAGGGTGAACACGAAGAGATCAGTAGCCGGTTGAAGACTTGATGTTCACACTCTGACTGGTGCTGGTACTGTATTAGATAGTGTGGGGCTGACCAACCAAGCCATCCTGGTCTCTGTTCAGTATTTTGACTTTGAAGTGGGCTCCGCAAAAGACTCATTTATTGAAGGCACAATCCCAACCTAGGGACACTATTGAGAACTGATTGGACCTCATAAGTGGATTCATCTCTTAATGAGTTCATTACTATACTGAATGGACTACTGGTATGTGGGGCCTACTTAGAGGATGTAGGTCACTGTAGGCATGCCTTTGGAAGGTATGCCTTGTTGCTATGAGGAAAGCAATCTCAGCTGTCTCTTGCCACCATGACTCTCTCTGCACCACAGGTCCATAGCAATAGAGCCAGCCACTTACAGACAGAAAACTCTGAATCAATGAGGCCAAACAAATCTTCTTCTTTATAAGTTGCTCATGCCAAGTATTTTTGTTTTAGTGAAGGAAGATTTAGTAATTCCTGTAGGTTGAATAAAAGAAAGAAGTCAACATGCAATAGGAAAAACAGTGAAGCTATAGACATCCAAACAGCAGAATTCAGGGACCACGGAACACCTGGCTTCTGGAGGACCAACAGAGATGTGTTAGTCTCAGCTAGCTAGGGCTCTAGTGCTATGCCTGCCTGCTGCCAAAGCCCCCAAATGAACTCTTTCTTCTGTAAGTTACTTTGATCGTGGTGTCTGACCACTACTAAGTCAGCCTCTGCTCTCTTCACCCCGGTATGGAAGACTACGATCCAGATTCACAGCTTAGACACCACATCCTCCTCCTTAAGATTAAAGTATCCCTAGAAGATCTCCACCCTGCTGAGTGGGCATGTTTACATGGGGTCTCTCATAACCTGCAGCCTTCTGCCAGAGATCATCTCTCTTCTCTGCTCCCTTGGCCCTCATCCTCTTCCTCTCCCAGGCACAAATAATAGAACGTAACATAGAATATGGACTTCTCAGTGTACACAGACTTAACCCAATAGGTGCTCAACATGGGGCAAGTTTTGCTTTTCCAGTGTTTAATTCCTTGAATCTCAGAAGAGTCTTGGGAGCTCTGTATTCCCATATTTTAAGAAGAAAGTGGTAGCCCCATTAAGGGCTTTCCTTTGGGTTCTGATGAACCCACTTCTGGGATTTAGCAGTAGCCAACATTGGGGATAGCTGGTAGTGCCAGCCTGTCCCAAGTACATTCACACCAAACAGCATGGCATGGGATAAGAGCAGGCACCAATTCCTACAGATCTGGGGCCAAATCCCTGCTCCATTTTTTAGCTTTGTGGTCATGGAAGAGTCCTTTATCCTTACCAAGCCTTCACCTCCTCATTTGTAAAATAGGGACATAACAATAGTGTTTGCTCCAAGGGGCTGTTGGGAGAATTAACTGATGCAAAATTAACTCTTGGCACTGGCCCTAGAATGTAGTATGCACTGACGCATGACAGATGTTACAGTAGCTGTCCCATAACTAAGCCTCCTAGGAGGAAATTTAGGCTCACGTAAGGAGGAAGAAGTCAACTTGGTCCAGCAGTAAGACCTCAGGAGAGATTCCAGACATAGCTCAGAGCCCAGCTTTCCACTAACTCAGTCCCAAGAATGACGAGAATATTAGTAAATTTTAAAAAGATGTGTTTCATTAAGAACGACTGACGACTGGGAGGCACAAGTTAGAGGTACTCCAGCACTACCACAGCCTCCTACAGTAGGTGTGTGGTACCTCACTGGGAGGAAAGCTACCTCTTCAACTTCATGAAGGTGAAGGACAGGCAGACACGGTTGGGACCACTAACTAATATGGCTATGGTACCTAGGCACAAATATGACTTCTAACAAATGGACTGATAATTTCCAGCAGAGATCACCATGGACCCTCCTAGATAAGGCATCATCTCCAGAAGCCGTGTGGTGCTCTGTGGGTATAGCAGGACCCTTGGAACCACAGATGGTCTTAGGCTCAAAGATTTTAGGGAGTTCAAGCATTTCTGAGTTCCAGTGGGAAAGCAGGACTAAGGATGCAGGACTGCCCCATTGTTGGGAAAAGAGAGGAAGAGGGTGTCTGGTACTATGTATCTAATCATCACTGACGGAGTTCACATCTGTTATCAAGGATCTATGATCTAAGAGTGAATCTATGAGCTTCCTTTTAAGCCTGCACCTCAATGAGGAACTGAGAGCATGGACCTGGAGCCTGAAGAATTGGGTTAATTCTTACCTGGTAACAACTTGTCTGAGGCTCGTTTTTCCTGTGCATAGATAGGAATGTGGAGGCCGAAGTAGCAATTCTTCTGTGGTGAGTGTATTTCATCACCTCCAGATTCAGATGGGCTAGGTCTCCTTAACACCCCTTCTGCACTGAGATATGCTAATTCTCCAAACTTGAAGTCTATCATTCTGGTAAGTAATTTTTTAAATGGAAATGCTACATTCTCTAAAATAATTAATGTTCAGTACTCAACCTAGAACATTATCCAAATTTAGATTAGAGGTTTTGTAAGACACAGGTGTAACCCTGTTGTACTTTACATTCGGTATTAAAATAAAGACCCAGTCAGAGGAGGAGATTTCTGATTTCTTTGCTACAGAGTTGGCAAGAGCTGGAGCTAAGCAGGCGTTTGTCATCTCAGACAGGGACTTCTGCTAAGGGGTTTAGGGATCAGGATCACACCTGCTGAAATGGTGGTGGGTCACCCTCTATAAGGTTGTTAAACCCTCTATAAAGGCTCATAGTAACTGGGGAGACAGGGAGCCTCCTTCTCAGGTGCTGACCGTTGCAGTGGAGGTGACGTAGCCAGTCCTCTGTGAGATGTCAGAGGAGAGGAGAATCCCTGGTTTGGAGCCCATTCAATTCCTTCTGAGATATCCCCCATCCCTCAATAAAGGACCTTTTGATAATGTGTTTATCTGAAACACAGCATCCTCATCATTAGTGAAATGAGTGCTGACTATCAACTCTCCTGGAGAAGGTCCCGGGGGAGGCAGTCGTCATGGGATGACTGGCAGGATGGCTTCCAGTGGGCAGTGTTTTGTCCTAATGTGAAAGTGCTGGAGACCGAGGTCAGAGGCACTGTCTTGGATGTAGGAAGCATTTCCCATCAGTGTCTGAGGAACGAAGGAGAACAGCAGCCCAGCTATCAATCTGTTGTTAAAGTGTAAGGGGTTTATTACAAGGTGGATGTCAGCACCAAGCTGAACAGCTCATTCTCAGGCAAATGACAAGGACATCAATTTAATGGAAAGTTGCTTGACAAACAACAAGGAGGATGTTTCATGAGGGGCTCCTGTCAATGCCTAGTACACCCAACCTCACAAGGTAATTCTCTCAACCCAAAAGGCATGTCTTTAGGGTCAGGATACAGCCCTTTCCTGGACAGACCTCACTCATCACTGAACTTTGCCTCACAGATACTTCCTAAACCTCTCATTTCCAAATTTTAGACTGACCAATTCCCTCTCTGAATCATATGGTTTTTCCTTACAAGTGTTGACTTTTTTTAAATCTATACACATTAACGAGAAGCATCATGTCGTATAAAGCAGGGCATCATATCGCTTTAATTCATACCGTGTGCTCCACTGCCAAAGGGCTGTTTCCCCTCATAGCCCATTCTTTGGGTTACACCATTGTTCCCTTCCTCCTGGCAACACCTCCACTGGAGTCTGAAAGGGCTCATTCTGGCTTATTTCATTTCACATTTATTTTTTATGTTCTTTTGAATGTCTTGGCTGATTTTTTGAGTGGAATTTTTCTGAGATGGGACATTACTTTTAGAATAAGTTGAATCAAGTGAGATGAAATCTATTACAAATTCTTTATATCAAAGAAGGGCAGGTTCTTTATCATTTACAATTTCTACTTGATAGGTATAGCCCTGTTCATCATAAGTGATATTGAATGCACATCTATTATTGTATTTGAATTACTACTGGTCCTGAGAGGTGGTCCAGAAATACATTCCTTCTGCCTGTCTTGTTAGAGGTTTTCAATTAGCGGCAAAGACAATCCCCAAGCTTAGACAAGCGAGTCGTTATTCCAACCTGGCTGAACTTTAGGAAAGACAGATTGGTTCAGAACTTTTACCACGTATGACCCCATTTCACCCAAGAAATTTCTGTGTATCCTCATATTATGTATATTTAAAACAGGCATGTACATGAATCAATCATTTGTTGATTTTTAAAATCATAGCATGCTTTGTTTTCAAACAATTCTTTGGTATACATATAATGTTAAAAGTAATGAGATGAACGTGCTTATTTTACATAAAAATTAAATCTCGGATGAATACTGACTAGTGCAGAACCAATCCTGTACATCTCCAGTGTTCTTCAGAGTCAATCAGTATTTTTATTTTGTAATCAGCAATGCTGAGAGTGGCAACTCACACAACAGCATAATAAGTGGCAGAAGTGTGATTGGAGCCATTTCAGAAATCAATACAAACTCTGTCCTCATCCCAAACCAATGGTGTGACCCCAAGAACCAGGATATTAAAGTAAAGATTGGTGTGTAGGGCAGGCATCTTGTGGCAAAAGCAAAAACCAAAGTTTAGTAAGAACAAAATTCTCTATTACCCATACAGAAAACACTTCCAAATAAGCAACATTTTTATTTATACTTGAATTTGAAATAAATTTATTACATCTTTATTTAAGAAAATTCAGAGATATGAAAGACACTATCTCGTAAGGTAGTTTGACAATGTGTTAAAAAATGAGGGTTGTTGTCATTTGAATGTATTTGGTCCTCATAAACTCATAGGGGGTGGCACTATTAGGAGATGTGACCTTGCTGAAGGAAGTGTGGTCTTGTTGGAGGAACTGTGATCCTTTTGGAAGAGGATGGATAACACTCGCCTTTAATCCAGACCAAGAGGTTAGAGGACACACCTTTAATCTGGGCCACACCTGCTGTTGGAAGTGTGTCACTGTAGGGCAGACTTTCCAGTGTTATTCTCAAGCTTCCCTCAGTATGACAGTCAGTCTACTTCCTGTTGCCTGCAAGATGTAGCCCTCTCAGCTCCAGCACCATGTCTGCCTGCATGTGCCATGCTCCCCTTCATGGTCATAGTGAACGGAACCTCTGAAACTGTAAGCCAACCACCTCAATTCAATGTTGGGGTATTATGATGACATACGTCACAAAACAATCCCACACCAGTTCAAAATTATGAATAAGAAAATGGTTATTTATTTAGGGGGAAAACTCACAGATCACTGTCCTAGACAACAGTCCTCTGTGCAAACAGGAACAGAGTCTCACAGCTGGAACAAGGAGCAGGAAGCAAGAGGGCGGGGGCATGGTTACCGCTGCTTTTACAGAATAAGAGACCATGCCCAAGTGGGCTGGAATCTTAAAGGATATTGGCTGAAGGACAGGAATGTGCTCCCACAGCAGTTTTTTTTTTTTTTTAAATAAGAGTTGACAAGGTCATGGTGTCTCTTCACAGCAATAAAACCATAGCTAAGACAGGAATGGTTATTCTTGTTCATGCATGTGCCTGTGTGTATGGAGGCCAGAAACTGACATCAGATGTCTCCCTTGATCACCCTCCACCTCATTTTCGGGCACAGAGTCTCTCTTGGAACCTGAAGCTCATCAGTTCAGCTAGACTGGCTAGCCAATGGCCAGGGCGTTCCCTCTGCTAATCTTCCTTTTGCTGTCTGAACACGTCATAAAGCTATTCTTCTGAGGTTAATTCAAACAGTTGTGTATAGTGTAAGTTTATTTAACCTTTTCATTTGCTCCTAAAAATTGCAAGATCATAAGACCGTAAATTGCTTCCTTCTCCACTTGTTACGCTATTTTGGTTGAGTGCATTGGTTCTGTTTTTTTGTTTGTTTGTTTGTTTGGTTGGTTTTTTTTTTTTTGGTATTTTCACAGATTTAAAAAAAGTTTGGGGAGGGGGCTGATGTGATGGCTCAGTCAGCCAAGCGTCTGCTATGCAAGTGTGAGGACTCAAGTGTGGATTCCTGGTACTTAGTAAAAGCCAGGCACCCCCAGGCTGAGGAGGAGAGCACACAGGCTGATCCCTGAAGTTATCTAGCCAGTTAGAACTTTCAAATCAATGAGTTCTAGGTACAGGGAAACCTCGTCTCAAAAAATAAGATGAAGAGAAACTGAGAAGGTATCCAAAGTCAAAGTCAACCTCCAAGACACATATGTATAAGTACTTAAATACACATGTGCACAAGCACAGACAAGTACATACACACACACACACATACACACACACACACAGAGAGAGAGAGAGAGAGAGAGAGAGAGAGAGAGAGAGAGAGAGAGACTCTTCTAAATTAAAAGGAACCAAAAAGTCAGAACAACCAATCAAATGTACATGACATACATTATTGAATTATGGGTGTTTATTGGGGGAAATTTGGAATTTAGAATGTGAGCAACATTGAACAGAATTACAGAATTAGTTACTGTCGTGGGATTATGACATTGTGATTATATAGCTATGTATAAGAGGTACCGACGAGAGCACTTAATAGTAAAACTTTCTGTGTTTAAAATCTTCTTCTAAGCAAGAAAACAATTTCTAAACAAATCCTAGAAATTTACACAGAGAGGGCTTGGGAGAGCAGTGAAAGCTTGGTGACTCAGAGACAAGTGTGCATAGCAGAAAGGCCATTTGTTTACCTTTAAGATGCCCTGCTCAAAATACAATTGTCTTAACACTTAAAAATGTTTCATCATGTCAGTCTTTCCCCCTCACTTACTGAGCTTAGTTATTCAAATTATTAAATATTCACAATTCTATATTCTCTAGAAGAAAGGTATAGAGATAGGCAGGGCCACAGAGGACCTTCTCAGGCAGCAAACACCTTTCCAAAGAACCATGGACACAACCCTGCTGGCGAGCACAGTCCATCCCTTCTCCTCGTACTTTCACGTTTGCCAGGACGGATTCCTGAAGCCCATATCTTTTATGATGTTTTTCATTGTCATAAGCTTTGGATACTTTGGACTATCCAAAAGAATGTCACACTTCCTTTGGCCAAGCATCTACGGCCAACCCTTCCCTTGGACAGCTGTTGCCAATGGTTTCCTCAGTTGTACTATTATCCCCTGTTGACAGAATGTGTGGTAAATGAAAGCAGGGATGATACATAACTCTATAGCAATATAGTATACTCACCTAACATGGGCAGGGCTCTGGAACTCACCTTTAGTACCTCAAAAATAAATACAGAACTATAAAAAGAAACCATATCTATTCTAGACAGTCAAACATCAGAATCACGGCATGCTGTGAAGTCCCACAGCTCCTTATCATCAAGACTGATTACCCTATAATGTCAATCACAGGTTGCACATGGCCATGGCCTAAGCCAACCCCTGGTCTCTGTGTTGATCCTTTGTGTATCAGACAACATATCTAGCTGGACATGTACTCCAGAAACCTTGGAGTGTGTGTCTATCTACATTAACGGCCTTCCCCGAGTGTGGAGAGCAGTTTTGCAGTTTTTATTCTACAGAGGCAAAGGTGCTGTGCACTGATGATCCGAGCAGTAACTTTTACTCTAAGCCCACGTACTTCCCTCTTTTTTTTTTACAAGAGGGTTGGGTGTCCCTTCCCTAAGAGAACAATCCTACTAGGTCAAAGATTGCCCAGGTCCCTGTGTTTTATGAGAGGGTTGGGTGCCCTTTCCTCAGAGAACACCTTCGTGAATTTTTTTTTTTTTTGGTTTTTCGAGACAAGGTTTCTCTGTGGCTTTAGAGCCTGTCCTGGAACTAGCTCTGTAGACCAGGCTGGTCTTGAACTCACAGAGATCCTCCTGCCTCTGCCTCCCGAGTGCTGGGATTAAAGGCATGTGCTACCATCGCCCGGCCCACCTTCGTGAATTTGAAGCTTGTCAAGGGAGCCCACATCATCTCCATTTCCTCTCACTTTAGAGGAATAATGTTAGATTAACATGATGTATGCTAGATTAATAAGCTTGTTCACAAACAAAACATCTGCTGAACACTACCAAGTTAAACTGTGATGGACTGATATATGTATATCAACAGGGCTTACATGTTTCTATTCAATCTTTGGCCAACAGCATCTCCACTCACAACACTTATGGTAGCATCACCACCCTGAAGGATGTGCCAGGCTAGGAAGCAAAACCATTACAAGTCTTTCCAAGACCACACAGTGATAAAATCAGGACCGGAACCCGAGGTGGTCCTAGCTAGAAACTCCTCCATTGCTTCACTAGGCATCGTCAGAAGGATTTCAGAATTTCTACATCTTAGGAAGAAGCCTCGGGTCTCTGATGTCAGAAGACCACACAGAAAGCAGACCAGCAGCATAGAAGGGCACCTGGCCTGGGGACTGAAGGCCTGAGTTTGAGTCAGGCTCTGACGTTAGTGGGGAAGGCTGTTCGACCTCCAGGACTTCTGAGTTCTCTAGTCTGTCTGGTGGAAACTAAAGCTTCTATATATGTAGCCTCATTGTTGTAAAGACTAAGTGAAACCAAGTACAAGACAGCTGCAAACATGAAGGAGATAATGTTGGCTGTGATTATCTGGGTTACTCGGGGTTAAAGCCTTATAGCACTCTTCTACAGAAGGGAAAAAAACATGTGTGCATGTTTAGACATAGACATGCATGTGTGTGCATGCTAAGCATGAGCACAAGTACACACAAGCATGAAAACCTACTTGCAAACTCAGACTACCGCATGACTTTCCCTGGGGAGGCAGGAATAAACATTTAACCATCCTGGAGCAGCTACAGGTGAAGAAGCTGTTCCACTCAAGCATGGCGAACCAATGAGTTTACTCAGGGTCACTTATAGGAACACGTGACTCCAACACAGCCGCTACATTTAGAAATTTCACCTCCATTGTGGAATCATCTTTCTGTGTACACTGTGAAGATGTGTCTTTGCCAAGGCACCTTCTGATTGGTCTAATCAAGAGCTGAATGGCCAGCAGCTAGTCAGGAAGAGGTTAGCCAGGACTTCCAGGAAAGAGAGAGAGAAGAGATAAATCTAGGTGCAGGAGAGGTGCCAAAGGATAAGGAGAGGAAAGAGGGGGTGCAAGATGAAGAGAGGTGAAAAGCTACGAGGCAAAACAGATTGATATAAATGGGTTAAATTATTAGAGCTAGTGGGACAAGTCTAAGTAAGCTATAGGCCGAGTTTTCATAAGTAATAAAAAAATCTCCATGTTATATTTTCTGTGAGCTGTCGGTCCAAAAAAAAAAAAAGTCGACCTACATACTCAGCCTATGTGATAACTTCCCCAAAGTGGCAGAAAAAAAAAAAAAACCTTCCTTAACCTGCCTTCCACCTTCTATAAACTTAGCGCATGTGCCATCTGGGGTGGGATTACATACCTGGGAATGGGGTGGAGCCCAGCGAAAGTGACTGAAATCACAGATGAGGGTCTCCCTCTCCCCCTCTTCCCTCCCCCCCCATGCACTCCTTCCACCAGGGATGTTAACAAGTCCATCCCATAGGGAGCTATAGTGATTTCAATATGTCAGCAGCTTGGTTATACCAGAGAACATGGTGCACGTCTATAAGACCCAGGATTCCAGCTGCTTAGGTCTCAGAGAAGCACACTGAAGGGCTCTGCTGTGGCCAAGGGATGAGTAGCAGCCCTCAAGGAAGCCAGCCCAAAGCTGATGCCTTGTGAGTGGATGCAGGAGATTGTGCTGGGAGGAATATCCCTTCCACCAGGGGGAACCAGGCTGAGTATGAGGTTTATGTGTCTCACCTCCAGAGAGACAGCTTAAGACAATCTGTCCTTGAGCCCTTAGAAATGTTGATGCCCTTCCCCCTCCTTTCCACAGCCTCCCTCCCCTTTATCCCTCTCCACTGTTCTTGACCTCAATTATTTTGTTACACTTTCTCACCCTGCTTTTTTTTCTGCGAAACTCATTAGATTTGCCACATGCGTTTTCTTTCCTGCTGGTCCATTTTTAAGAGCATCAGTGAACATAATCGCCACGACTTCTCATGGTCCCCACAGTTAGAACTATTGTGAAAAGGAGCATGGCAGAACTCCGAGACTCAAGCCCTCTCCCTCTCCTTGTCCGTCTTGGTCTGTCTCAGGGTTTCTCCTGCTGTGAAGAGGCACCATGACCACAGCAACTCTTAAAAAGGCAATATTTAATTGGGGTGGTTCTCTTACAGTTTCGGAGGTTGGCAGTCCATTATCACGGTGGGGAGCAAGGCAGCGTGCAGGCAGACATGGTGCTGGAGGAACAGTTCTGAGTCCTAAACTTTGCAGGCAATAGGAAGTTGATTGTGACACTGAGTGGTCACATAGGACCAAAGCCTGCCCTAGCATAGGAAACCTCAAAGCCTGCCCCCACAGTGACACACTTCCTCCAACAAGGCCATGCCTACTTCTAAAGGCCACACCTCCTAATAGTGCCAGTCCTTATGAGATTATGGGGGCTGATTGCATTTGAACTACCACAACATTCTAAATCAGAACTTTCTTTTTAACTATTATGTGCAATAAATTAATGCTTTATTGATGTTTTGACTTCAGCACAGTGGTTACACTCCAATCTACTGCTATTTCAGCCAGCAACTGCCACTCTGATGATACGGGCCTGCTTCTCTGGCAGTGGCCCAGCTACTCAGGCCCTAGCCTGGTGGGAGTTCTGTTCCACTGGCTCTGCTACTGCTGAAGGCAGCCTTAACCAAATCTCTGTTGTTCTATTTAAAAGTAAAACTCGAGCTGACTCCCTCCCCTCTTGACCACATAACATCTCCCAGCTCAGCCTGTTCGGGCGCTGGGACCGAATCCGAATCGGGAGGGTGGTAGCTCCTTTGTCCCAATAGCCTGCCTGCAGCAAGCAAGGTAGGCCCTTTGTTTACGAGCCACCCAAGCAGCAAGGAGATCCGATCTGGGCACCAGGAGAGACATCTTTGAGGTGAGTGAGTTTCTGACCAAGGCAGCAGCCCGGGACAGGGAACTCAGACGTTCCTCATTCCTCATCCCTCCTACACTTCCTGGTCATCCTCAGGGGCTATACTGCCAGATACCTCCTCTCTCTTCCTACCCCCCCCAGCTTGCATCCACCCCCCTCCCCCCTCCGTCTGCCTCCCTCCCCTCTTTGACCACATAACATCTCCCAGCTCAGCTGTTCAGGCGCTGGGACAGAATCCGAATCGGGAGGGTGGTAGCTCCTTTGTCCCAATAGCCTGCCTGCAGCAAGCAAGGTAGGCCCTTTGTTTACGAGCCACCCAAGCAGCAAGGAGATCCGATCCCGGGCACCAGGAGAGACATCGGGCTTGCATCCACAACCCACCCAGAGTGGTGCTGAGGAGTTCCAGTTCGACGGGATGGGTCGCTCCCTGCTTCTACACTGAAGAGATACACCCAGAGACTCAGTCACAGCAAAGACTGGACCAAGACACCAGGCCTCTCCTGGCTCCATTTGAACGAGGAGATGGGAAGGCGCCAATGCAAGACTTCCTCCAACAACCTGAAAGGCAACATGACTTCACCAGAATCAAGGGATCCCGAAATAAGAAGAATTGTACACCCTACTCCTGAAGAATTAGAAGAAATCGACTCAAAAGTGAATTATATGAAAATAATAGAAGACCTTAAACAGGAGGTGAAAAACTGCCATAAACAATTAGAGATTACAAACAAAAAGGTAGAGGAAATGAATAAATCGCTAAAAGATACCCAAGAAAACCAAGAGAAACAAGAAAAAGCAATCAAACAGGTAAGGGAAGCAGTTCAAGACTTGAAGAATGAAATGGAAGTAATGAAGAAAACACAAACAGAGGAAAGATTGGAGATGGAAAATCTGGGTAAACGAACAGGAACTACAGAGACAAGTACTACCAACAGAATACAAGAGATAGAAGAAAGAATATCAGAAACTGAAGATACCATAGAGAAAATAAACACACTGAACAAAGAAAACAGCAAAACCAACAAATTCTCATCACAAAACATTCAGGAAATATGGGACACAATAAAAAGACCAAACCTAAGAATAATTGGAGTAGAAGAAGCAGAAGAAGTGCAGCTCAATGGTCCAGAAAATAAAACTCGAGGCTCAAAGGCTGGGGTGAAAACCTGCTAGCTCAGAGAGGTTGAGTAGCACTTAGCTAATCTTCCTTCCTTGCTGGTGTCTCCAAAAGACAGTGTCCTTCTGCTCCACCAAACAAAACAAAAAGCCTTGTCACTCCAAATCCCCCCTCCTACTTCTGGTATGTGTCACTATTTCTCCTAGGTGCCCTCTGATGCTCTATGATTATTACTTTGTGTAAACTAGTTGCTAACTCAGCCTCCTGACTCAAGGTTAATTTTATTTAATTGATGCAAATGCAAACTCAAGGTTCACAGTGTGATTGAATGTCCCCCAACCCTTTATCTCAATGAATTAAAATGTTCACATGAAGTAATGAAGTCTCCTTTGCAGTTCACACTTCCCAAGATCCAGCAAAAAAAACACACTCCCATCACAGAGATTTCTCAAATCCATGGCCAGCTCCTCACACTTCTTCTCCATTGACACGAAGCTGGTTCATGTTAACAATCAATGTTGTACTTAGAGAAAAGTGCAGAATTTCAGATTTAACGATTCGTCTGTGGAATCAGGACGCAAGATAGTGCCCTTGGCCTGAGAAGAACCCAGGAAGGGAAAGAGTAGAGCATCAACAACAGGGGTCTACCGGCTTTAGGCTCCCCTTCCTCCTTGGGTATTCCAACTAGATATCCGGTCTGGCCTTCAAGGACCTCACAGACAGGGAATTCATGTGGCAGCAACACAGTCACTGTGAGGAGGGAACCAGTTCTGGGGCCAGGGTGCAGGGTGAGCCACCCTCAGTGTGAGCTTCTTCATTTCAAGACCGAGGATAAAAGAAAGGTGCCGGGTTCAGTTACTCAAATACTCTCACTAGCCAAGTCTGGTGGCTCTCAACTGTAACTTTCACACTCACAGGCCTGAGGCAAGAGAATCACCAGCTTGGCCTCTCACAGGCTGAGTGATTCTCCCATGACTGCTTCTCTTTGTCATCCTGTCCAAACAGCTATGGACAGAATCGCATGACTGGGTCCAATCAAACTTTTATTGACACTCACATACTTTTCATGTGTCAGAAATATTACTCTCTCCTAACCATTTAAAGCTACAAAAACCCATACAAATGGCTTTGCTGGCCCTGGAAAAGGAAGTGACAACTATTTGGGGCCTATGGGCCACACTAAACCCTCTTTAATTAAATGACAGAGATTGAAGTCATTTTCTCCTTCTGACCTCTGGTTTGCTCGGTCTCATTTCCTCCTTTGTGCTGTCACTCACACCTGATTGACCAGAACACAGTCTCTCTGAGCCTCACATCTGGCTTGTATGGTGTTATAAACCTCTCAGGACAATAAAGAACATTCACCAGAGAACCACCTGTAAGGACCCAGCAGTGGCTGTGGAGACCAGGAGCCTCTGGTTGACATGTTAACACAGTCTGCTCCTTTCTCCCTTCCCAGGCCACTCCACCTCATATAACAGAGAACATAAACACGGGAGTGTCACTTTCTCTGTTGGTGGAAGAACAGCCATGAACGTGACTGTGAATCACTGCTAGAAGATAAGACCTTTGGAGTGTGTTGGAATAGTTCTGGGAAAGGAGAGGAGGGGGTGTGAGACTGGAGTCCTAGCCCTGAGGATAGCCCAGCTGTCCCTGGCCCATAACATGGTGAAGTGGCTGGAGCATTTCTGGGTCTTCTTCTAGACTGCACCACAGGGAAGACCAGAAACTCCCAGGTGGGATTGCTACAGTCTGTTGCATAGACAACCTTCACTGGTGTGAAGTTTATATTGCTAAAGGGATGACGGGCACCATGTTTTTTTTTTAATTATAAGAAAATAAAATATCAAATTTCATAGGCCACTAATTGTTACTGATTGTACTTTGAGCCCCCCTTGACTGAGAGGCATCATGTGTTAAGCCCCCCAACTTCATCTAGATCAACACCATCATCTGTCAACCAGTGACTGTCCTATAGCCTCCTTCCACCTCAAAGGCAGCCTTTTGATGGACAGTGGCCCTGGCTGTCCCTGCTTCTGAGTCTTCATCCTCACTTCTCATACAGCAGGTCTCTGCTCCCCCAACACACCTCACACTTTGCCATCAAACTGCTTTTTCTATCAGAAAGATTAATTCAATTTTAATTTCTATTTATTGTTTGTTTGGTGCTAGGGATCGAACCCAGGGCCTCACGCATGCTGACAATACACTCTAGCTTTCCCCAGCCCCACCCAGAAATGTGTTTACTCCATAGTTTTTTTAAAGAGTTATTTATTACATATGTGGTGTTCTGCTGTCATGTGTAGTGACATTTCATTTGTATTTTAACAAATAAAGCTTGCCTGAGGATCAGAGAGTAAAACAGCTCCACTGGTCAGCCTTACAAACCAGGCAGTGGTTATATACACCTTTACTCCCTGTAGCCACACTCGTTTTCCATAGAAACTGGGTGGTAGTGGTGCACACCTTTAATTTCAGCACTAGAGAGGAATATAAGATGGGAGGAGACAGTTCTTAGACACAGTCTCATTCTGAAGATTCTTGGAAGCAGAATCACCATTTCGGACTGAGGTAGAGGTGAGAGCCAGTGGCTGGATATTTTACTTTTCTGCCCTTCAGGTTGAACCCCAATATCTGTCTCTGGGTATTTATTAATTGTGCTACAGGCATGTATGCCTGCACACCAGAAGAGGGCACCAGATCTCGTTATAGACAGTTGTGAGCCGCCATGTGGTTGCTGGAAATTGAACTCAGGACTCTGGAAGAGCAGCCAGTGCTCTTAACCTCTGAGCCATCTCCCCAGCCCTGTTTACTCCGTATCTTGCTTGGTTCCTCTATAATGCCTTCCTGACACCACTTTCCAGATTTCCCTTTTGTAAGTTTTTGTTTCGCTCACTGCTTCTTTTCCTGTTCTTATGATGTTGGGGGGTTCTCAGCATCCCCTATAATCCCATTCTTGTTTTACAGCCTCATTTTATGTGATCTTTACAGCTTTGATGGCTGTGTGTAAATTATTGATACCCAAACCTAAACCTCCTTCCTTAGTCGTAGACGCGGGCACTGAACACCTTCATAGACCTCTGCATGAGCACTATAAAAGTTCCTTCAGCTCAACATGGCAAAGCCAGATTACTTCCTTGGCTCAGTGAAAGGTACCCAGGTCAGAAATCCAGATAGTTTCTCCATGGTCTTTATGGGACAAGCATTTCCTTGCTTACAAGGCTCTCCTTTGACACCTGGAGCATGC
The DNA here is from genome assembly GCF_014885135.2 of Alexandromys fortis. Taxonomy (NCBI): domain Eukaryota; kingdom Metazoa; phylum Chordata; class Mammalia; order Rodentia; family Cricetidae; genus Alexandromys; species Alexandromys fortis. Next base: position 7,262,348 of record NW_026067964.1, read on the forward strand.
AACCAAAGAAAAAGTCAACCCTTTGGGAAATACCTTCCCAACTCTCTCCAGCTACAGGTTGCCTTCTCCCTGGGCCCCTCCTTGTTTCTTATGACAGACGTTCCACATAACCTGTGGACTCTTCATGTTACCTGTCTGCCAGAGAATGAAAATTGTGTTCCAGTCGTCATTGTACGTCTGTTGCCTAACAGCGTTTGGCACATTCTCGAAGAATTCAACAGAAGTTGAGTGGATTGCTGGATAGATGCATAGTAATTATTTGCTGGGCAATTTATTACGTTAGCATTAATGAAAATAAACTAACATTCCATGCTCAATTGGCAAACATTCATTTGAACACAATGCTTCCATCAATTACTGGGTTACAAAATGCATATAACTTTTAAATGTAGAGTTGGAGAAATATTTAAATATCTTTTAGAGCTACGGGGTGGGGACAATCATTTGTAGTTAGCAGTACCAATCTTCCTGTTGACAATTAACCACCAAAACCTCTCAGGTGTTAGTTCCTTTAGTTAGGCTAAATATATGCATAAAGCTCACCTAATACCATTCATGTAGTACAATACAATACAACATTTAACCTGGCACTGGACCTGGGGCTCCCTTAGTATTGCTCGTTGTTATTAGAGACGGCAGAACTCACCACATGGATGGATTAACAGTGGTCTAAGGAAGGAGAGGACAAACTTGAGAAATGCTAGTCGTCAAACCTCTCGGGACTTCGAGTTCAGTAAGCATATTTGTTAACTGACTAGATGGGCTCGCAGTGGCATCGTAGGCTAGTTTTCTAAGGCATTTTACACACAATTTAGTAAAGTGTATTAAAGACGCTTAATGACAAGCTTTCGTGCAGAGTCCACAAAGACCCCCAGTGAGACTGAAAATTAGTGATTTTACACTCTTCTGTCCGTGTTTCCCTAATCTTCAGGGCTTAATTGCTATAACAAAGCATCGTCTAAATTTTGGAGAAAAAAAAATCTGTGTTTAATTGCACACTGATCAAAAGCTGCCTCCTTCGTTTACTGGAGCATTATTTGTGCTAAATAGTTTCTAGAAAAGCCATTTTCCCATCGCTTCATCAAGTCCCTCTTTTATTATTAACATTCAACTAACAGCGTTCGCATAACCCCAGTGCTGTGGAATAAATGTCAGCACGTAGCAGAATGAAAACCATATTAGCTTTATCCTTTTTTGCATTAATAACTCCCATTTATAATCCATTCGAGAATTCAAGTCGAAATCTGCATAAGTAATGGAAACTTTATACGGATAGCCATGAACAATTGCAGATAAAACATCTACTTAGCTGTGTCAAACAGTGATACATAGTAATTTTCCCCCCTTCTGAAGAAGTGTAGCTATTCTACAGCAGGAGCCTCTCCGTGTCAAGGTCAATACTGATGCTGCACAGCTTTGGTTGAGGTGTGGGAGGAGCAGAGGAGGTCCTGAGTGAATATAGATTATTGACAAGGACCTCAATGCCTCAGACCCATGAGAACTGGCAAAGCCTTCCTCTAGTCCATGCACAAATGTTGACAGAGTGTACAGAAACTGTCAACCACAGCTTCCTCCTCCAGGATATTTACAGCCTGAGTCTGTGCTCCTACAGAGAGAGAGCTCCTGTTGAGATTATACAATACCTTCTCATGTGCTGAGGTTCCCCATTGTTGTAAACGAGGTGCCCTCCATCAGACTGAGCACAGTGTGCGCACAATCCCTGTCCTCATTCCCCACCCTGTGAGCACACAATTGTGTAGTGTGTGTGTGTGTGTACATGCATGCATATGTGTGTGCGGGTGTGCTGCCCCGGTCAGGTTTTCAGGACCCATCTGGGCTGGATGGAAATGTTTATTGCTGGCCTGATGACGTTTTCAGGAGTGACATGAGCTCCCTTGCTCGTCTAGAAGTGACTCAAATGGGCAGGAAAGGGAGAATGGCTGTGGGGCTATTTGGTGGTGAGGGGAATGATCTCTAAGATGGGTCCCCTGCCTGGGCCTGCACTGGGTTGTAGAGTTGAAAGTTGTCAGCAAACATCAGAAACTGAGTCACGCTGTGTATCCTAGCATACTGTGGGAAAGGAGAGAAGAGTACACCAGTGAACCATTGTCACTGTACAATGATATACTCCCCATCAATGGCTGGGCTCACATGTGGGGTTGGCTGGACAGCTGTGCTGACCACCTGGCCTGAACCCCTTCACCCGTCAGTGTCAGCACCCAGCAGATCTTGGCTACCTCAGCCTAGAGTGGTGGGGCTCCAAGTCACCTGTCATCTACAAGGCTGGCACAGGTAAAAGTGAGGAGTCGGAACAAGCGGACACAACCACGCCAGCGCTCTTTAAACCCTCAGTGCAGTGGTTTTGCTGAAGTCCTGTAGAGCAAGCCCCTGTTCCTCTAGACTACTGCATACGCACATGGATTTCTAGTCTTCACCATAGCTGTTACCCAAGCTTGCAGTGCTTGGGAAGGGAAATCAATGCAAGGATCTGTCATCGTTAAGCATGGGACATTGTAGTCAGAACTGGTGCTTTCTAAAACAGTGAGATGATCCTCAGGAGCTCGGAGCCTGATTCTGGGAAAATTAAACAAATAAATTCAAAAGCTATTACAATAACGGGATAAAACTCTGTGTAAGTGCAACCACAGACTCTCTATCTCTCTCTGTCTCTCTCTGTCTCTGTCTCTCTCTGTCTCTCTGTCTCTCTGTCTCTCTCTGTCTCTCTGTCTCTCTCTCTCTTTCTCTCTCTCTCACACACATACACACACACACACACACAATTTTAAATCCAGGTACTGTATGTAGAAAAAAAACAAGTACTAATTTTCTTTCTGAGCCTGCCTTCTCTTGTTTAGCATAATAATTTCCAGTTGTAGCCATTTCCTGGATTTCATTGCTACACTTTCCTTCCCAAATGAGTAAGATCCCATTGTATATAAGTAGCCCATTCTTTCTATTAGTCCACTTGTTGTTGGGGGTCTGGTTCCATCCTGGCTATTGTGAGCAGCAAACCCAGAGACATAGGCTTCCTCTTTCCCCACGGCCTCAGAAGCCTTTGTTGTCAAGCTTTCCTGGTGATTGCCATTCTGACTGGGCGAGATGGTATCTAAAGACGGCTTTAATTTGTAGTTTAAGAATATTGAACACTTTTTCGATCATCTATTGGTCACTTACGCTTCTTCTTTCAAGTTGTCTGTTCAGTTAATTGACCCATTTATTGATTGGAAAATGATGATGATATATACGTGTGAGTGAGAAAGAAAGAGAAAATATATTTAATTTTTAGAGTTTTCTTTATATCCTGGATATCAATCCCCTGTTGATGTATGGTTGGCAAACATTCTCCCCATTTTGTAATCTGTTTCTTCTCTCTGGTGCTTGTTTCATTTGCTGGGCAGTGGTTCTTGAACTCCATTCCATCCCCCTTGTCCATTCTCTGGGATGTGCTAAAGGGTCCTTCCCCCCAAATCCCCGCCTGTGCATGTATCTAGAAGAGCTTTTACTGAGGTTCTTCTCCAGCAATTTCCAGCCTTACCCTGAGGTCTCTGATCCACACTGGAAACACAAGTGTTTTAACAAAAGGACAGAGGCCCAAAACTGATTCAGTCTTTGGCCTCCTTTACCATAGATTTTTTAATTTAACACATTTTGTTATAATCAAGCTCCTTTTTGGTGATGACAACGTGAAGTGAAACTTCCCAAGACCCCTCCGTGCCTAACCTCCTGAAAGTGCAGGCTCTCTGAAAACAACCCTAGATAATTTTGTTAGGCTAGCAGGAAGTCCTTTGATCCTTTTATTTCTCTATTATCCCTACAAGTCAAGTACAATCAAAATGTATTGTGTGCTCAGATGCGCAAGGTATTTTCCTAGGAACTTGTTAGGAATAGATTTCTAAAAGACAGCTAAACACCCTGACTTAAAAAAAAAAAAAAAAACACTATCAACGTTCTAATCCTTCACAGTTCACTCTTAATCACATGAGAAAAGCAGAAAGTGCTCTAGCTATGTCCAGTAGAGCAGATTTAGCTTAGAGAAATGGTTAATAAAAGAAGACCTGAGATGCCAGTCAGAAAGATGGAAACTCTCCTGGTTCCACCCTGCTCTTTCTTACTGCTCTTGAGTTTCCCATTTTTCCCAGACTTCTGCCTAGCCTGTGGAGGAATGGCATTTGATGTGAGAGGAGACAGAAACCTCTGACACACTGAACAAAAACTCACAGGGGAGTCTGGGATCCTTGCTCCTCATTGACTCACTTAGGGAGTGGTCTCTCTTTGTGTCAGAATAAACTATGATGTTATATAGTATAATAATTGTTCCTTTTACTTTTTTTTTTTTTTGAGGCACGGTTTTACTATGTAGTCCATGCTAGCCTTGCCCAGGCTTACTTCAAACTTACAATTCCCCTGCCTCAGCTCTCTGAGTCCCTGGGATTACAGGCATGTACCATTGCAAGTTTTGTTACTTGTGATTTGGGTGCTCTCTAGTCACCTATTATTTGTGTGTGTGAGTGTGTGTGTGTGTGTGCATGTGTGTATGTGTGCATATTCCTGAGTGTGTGTATGTGTGTGTGTAAACCTCATAAAGAAGATTCTAATGCACTAAACCAGCTGAAAGCCACTGAATATGGCATTCCAGCTTATAAATATCCATACACTTGCTTCAAGGAAGACTTACTCCGAATGCATTATATAAATAAAGCATGCAAAAGCAGAGTTGTTTTATTTAAAGAGTAAGCTGTGAGCCCTGGTCCCCCTTTAACCTTGAGACACAGTTTGGAGACCTGAAAATCTGAAGTCCTAACCATCTCATTGTTTAGGAACACAGGCATACCCTTTTTGTGTGTCTTCGGTTTTAATTGGTAGACATATAGTGACCCATTCCCTCTAGTGCCGCTAGACAGTACAGCATTAGAGGAAGCCCGGATAGACCTCTATTAGACCCCGAGGAGAAGACTGCTAGAATAGCTCAGATCTCCGGGTTATTAGCTGTAAACACCATCAAAAGTGGTGAGGGATTATTCTGGCAAGTTTGGGAATAGAGCGGTGGGTTAACCACTCAGTTGGTGGTAGATAGCTCCACAAATGGAATTCTTGGAGACAAATGAGCTAAGACTAGAAAGGCTCTGCAGGGCCCTCTACAGTGGCGGAGATTGTTGCATGGGGAATATTTTTACCACTGCTTTTCAAATGTTTTCCCCCTTAGTTAATCCAGGTCATCCTCTGAAGGCTCTGCCTGGGTGGAAGAGAGGCTATTCAGTTGTCCCCACTCTGTCTTCCTAACCCCATTCCAAGGGGAACCTTAGGGGTGCTAAGCCTCCGGAGGTGGGTACACAGCACCTTTGTAAACCGGCCTGAACTAAACCATCCAGGTGCACAAAACCATCATCCTAGGCATAGCTGTCTACACGGATGCCTTGAGATTTGTTTATGTCCAATTACCACCATAACTGCACCCCACCCCCAAATTTACACTGGTCGTTCTTTCTGTCTCAAAACTTGATGGGGGAAATCCATCATATCAAGTACTCAAGAAAAGCTTGTAGAAATACACAAAACCAACTGCCCTCTGGACCACGGGAAGCAGGACTGTGGGTGATTCAGCAGACAAGATCAGTTGGAAAAGCAATCAGAGACTTTAGACTCAATTCCAAGTGATGTTTCTCTAGAAAACATAAAAACCAAGGGAGGAAAGAGTAGACGTGCCCAAGGTTAGGGGAACACGGTACTGGCCTCCTCCGTTTTTTGGCCCTCTCTGCCCACCTTCTGCACCCTACCCCCTCCTCATCCCTCCCTTTCTCAACACGCCCCAGTACCCACCCACCCCTTCCCACTGTCCACCTCACTCCAATTCGGTCTGGTCTCTGCTCCCTCGGTGGCCCCAGCTCCCGGTTCCTGCCGCCCCCGCTCTTCCCGGCAAATGGGGGATCCTGGCCAAGGGGGCCGCCCCGACTCGGTCCTCCCTCCCGCCTTCCCCCTTTCCCCTGGGCCGCTGGACCATAAAGAGCGGGCTGCGGCCAGCGGAGCCAAGCAGCCTGCACCCCACCGACGGCTGCGCACCGCCCCACCCGCCACCTGTGCCGCTCGCTCGCTCGCTGCCCCAGGCCGGTGGACAGCGCCCTGTCCCGGCAGAGCCACGCCACTGTCTCCCGCACAGCCCTCGGGGAGCAGAAGAGTCACCATGCCGGCCCCACGCGCGGCCGCCTTCCTCCTGCTGCACCTGGTCCTGCAGCCCTGGCAGCGAGCAGGCTCCCAGGCCAGCCCCCAGGGTAAGTGGCTTCCCCAGGTCCCCTCTGCAGCTAACCCGCCGCCCTCCCGAGATCGCCTGGGGTGCTGGTTTTGCTAGCACTGCCCTGTCAGCCTGGGTTCCTGCGGTCCCATCACCTCTCAGTTCCCCTTGGGCCCGAATAGAAGTCCATCGTGATTGGAAGTGATGATGAAAGTCTAGAATTTTCTCCATGGGGCCAATTAAACTACAGTTTGGAGGATGCAAACTTATTTTCATCATTTACTGCAGAATGTGGCACACGGTCCCTGGTCCTCTGGCAGGGGAGGAAATCCTAGTTGTCTTAAGACCAGTGTCTGTCCCCTGCAGCCCCTTCTCTCTAGTGAGCGAGCCCTGGGAACTAAGGGACTCTCCAGAGCAAAGTAGTTTTGGCCCACTGCTCAGCCACACTCTGTCCTGTGCTTATTCCTTACACTCAAAAGCTAACTACCCCCCCCCAGGGAATAGTTTGATTTTTTTTTTTTTGAGCCTCTTCAGAAAGTGATCTTTTTCTATTAAGAAGTAAAAAAAGAAAAAGAAATCAAGAATTTGACCGTGGATAGGAATAGATGTCAGGCAGAAAGCACTTAAGGTTAAGCAAAATGTCTTATAAAGACCACAAGGGAGAAAGTCTCCCATCCCGGAACGATCTCGGGCTCTGCCCTCCCCCTGGCACTGGGGACCCGGGGGGTTTTGCTATGTGTGGACTGAGGAGGAGAAAAAGCTGGAAGAAACCACAGGTGGAGTAAAACTGTCCTTCCCGAAGCTGAGCGTCCCTGGGCAGACGGTCTGTGCTCCCCTGGCCCCACCACAGCCGCCGCCAGTTCTACCAATAGTCTAACCAGAATCGTGCTCCTGATTTTAATTGGGGTTAGAATATTGGAATTCTATGGCCTCAGTACATACACATTGTGTTTCTAAGAAGAAGAAAAGGGACATTTTTAAAAGACACTTTTCAAAAGTTTTCTTTTGAGAGGTTACTTTCTGTTATATAATATTCTGTTATATAAATTTTTGACACCGGAGCATGCAACTTTGTGTTAGGTACAGCGTTTGCTTCTTAGACCTAGCAGTTCTGTGGAGACGAGCTCAGGCACTGTGACCTAAATTACCCGGTTAACTTAGTTGCTGTAGATGATCTGATTAAGTCAAGTTTCTGGTAGATTCTTTTATAGAGTTATCAAGTCAGCGATCATCAGCTCCACCGGGTAACTCACTTATCTCAGTCTCCCTCTGAGCTGGGCCGCGGGACCTAAATTAGCACGTTTTCAATTTCCATGCTCAATGGAAGCGGGGATTTCTCCTCTAACGGCAGAGGCTTGTGCCTGGACCCCGTGCTTGTGCTGAAGTGCTATAGCACTAACAGGAAATGGTAGCATCTCATTTCCTTCTCCAAACACTCTCTAAAGTCATTACTAACTAAGCCCGGCTCAGCCTCTGGAGAGAGCAGCAAATGGATCCGATGAGCCGCACAGATTGAAGCACTCGAGTTTAGAGCCGGTTAAATCACAGGTCTGACCAAACTCGGAGCCAGACTCCAGCACCAGGCGTTTGCTTTGGAATACAGTTCTCATACTTTGAATTTATGTGTCTCTCTTGAAGATGCCTTTTCAGGGATGGAGTTTTCAAACACTTTATTTCAGCCTTATCTCCCGCTGGTGGGAGTGATGAGTTTTCAATTCTTTAGAAATTAAAAGCCCTGATTCCCCCCTTTTGAAATACTATTTTCAGCAACTATTTTCATAGTTTAGGGAAGGAGTTTACTTTCCAACACTGGTATATGAGGACTTCTGGGGAAAAGAAACAGTATAGATCCACCTTGAAAACAAATTATCTACTAGAAAGAATAGACATTCTTGAGTAGCTAGAGTTTTTCCTGTTTGCCTTAGACGTTTTATTCATTTCTTTAGTACAAAGCAATACTTGTTCACTGTAAAAAAAAAATTTTTTGCCAGAATTGCAAGAAAATAAAGAAACAAAAAAGCCTTGTAAGGCCTAGAAATAGCTACTTTTAATGTAAAGATATCGTTGAATCATCTTTTGTTTCAAATCTTTGTCTAAACAAATAAATTACTAAATATAGCATGTTGTACATATGCATAATTTCGTGACTTTTTAAACTTTATCATGAACATTTTTATATCTGCATGAATTGACCTACATTTCAAAAGTGTGGACCCAAATTAATTTAGTCAGTTTTGTAATATAAGACACTAAGCATTGTCTCTGGTATGTTGGTATCGAACTTAGTATCTTACTGGACCGTTGAAGTGGCAGGAATGGTACCCGCCATTGCTTTAACAATAGAATCCATTCTGTCCTTAGGACATTGGTGTTTTCATGGCAAAGCGCTCAGCCAGGAGAGCTTCAGGATCCCCAGCCCTGCTCACTCTAGCTCCACCTCATGCCTTCCACAGCAGAGGCTGCAGAATCACCAGTAATGGGAACTACCATTGTACCTAAGTCCCTTAATGCCCTATCTATTATTCCATTCCAATAATTCCTTTAAGAAGAATTGTGAAATCAAGGGACATTTGTGTCTCCGGGCCTTTGATACTGTTATTTAAACTTCCTCCAGAACGCTTATACCAACGTGGCCTGAAGACAGGGAACAGTGATAGACAAGAGCTTGCCTTCCCTGCATGAGGCCCTGGGCTTTTACAGATTTAAACCTTACTGAGCAGACCGTGAAAGAACACCCTGACCTCTCACCTCCAGTGTTAGGCATTACTGTATTCTTCATTTGTCCAACCTGAGAGCAAAGTAGTGTTATTTAAATCAGCAGCTCCTTCATCACTAAATGAGGACATGGACACTTGTTTATATAGGTAGGCCATTTGTGACTCTGTTTCTATAACTCTTTCAGATTTGTTAGAGCTCTTTATAAGTCACCAGTGTGACTTTTTTAGCAATTAGATTATGGACGTACGTCCTCACACTTCAGTGAGTCTTAGGAAAGCTTTTGCCAGAAGGTGCTGCCTACTGATGAAAAGCAATTTGCGGTTGTGCAAATGCAGATCTTACTTTTGTAGACCAGCTCCACCCCTCTGGATACAGTTGAGTCAAATCAACCACACTCACAACACATCACTTTGTTTTGTTTCTTTAGTGTTTTTATTTTATTTAATTTATTTTTTTATTATTTTTTTAAGCAGGACTATTAGGGAACTGTGCAGGCTCTCACAAAAGCGACAAGTCATTTTTGTGGTACTTTCTACCACCACATGCGGGCTCGCTGCCTCTTTCCCTGTCATTTGTCATGGACCCAGAAAATGCAATTGGCTCTGGTCCAACAGGTCCATAAAGACCCCATAAGAGTGATTCACTGCTTGAGGGCACGAGAGAGAGACTGAGCTGGCTGCTCTCCTTTGTCCCCCTCCTGCTTTAAGCCCTTAGTACTTTCCCTCCTAGTGGGCATTTTCAGAGTCACTTCTTCAACCAAATCCAATTTTGGTTTGCAAATCTCGTCTTTTCTTTAGGGCTATGGCAAGTCATAAATACTGTGCTGTATTTCTTCTGTGGCAAATGCCTAGCCACTGTTAAAGACAAAGAAGAAATGGTTCATTGGGAATGGGGGGGGGGGCAGCGAGATCACTTCAGGCTATTTTGCAATTTATTGTCAAATGTTCCCCCACCAATCAATAACGACCAGAGTGTTTGCCTCAAAGCTGGTCTTGCCCTGACCACCTGCTTCCTGCTCTTCTCTCTAGTCTTTGACCTTCTGCCATCCTCCAGCCAGAGGCTGAACCCAGGGGCCCTCCAGCCAATCCTAACAGATCCCACCCTGCACGAAATCTACCTGATCTCCACCTTCAAGCTGCAGAGTAAAAGCTCAGCCACCATCTTTGGCCTCTACTCCTCAAGCGACAACAGCAAATACTTCGAATTCACTGTGATGGGACGCTTGAACAAAGGTAAGCCAACCTGCAGGATTTTCGTGACATGCACCTCCACCAACCTGCAGGATTTTTGTGACATGCACCTCCCTGTCCAGGATTTGGGGTCTGCTTTCTTTAAGATGGCTCCTGTCACTCAATTCCTTTTTGATGTTATGGACTTCTTATGGGACACTTACCTTATGTAGGTGGTTGAGAGAGCAAAATGTAGAATTGCCTGTGGGCAATATACCTCTTTTATTATCATATTACACACATAGTAGGTTTTATTATGGCATTAACATACAGGTGTGGAATGTGTTTTCATTGTGGTTGCCACTGCATTGCCCTCTCTTGTCTCTTCCCACTCCCGCTGGTTCACTTCCTCTTCCCAGTGAGTCTTCCTTTTACTTCCATGATTTGAATGTAGTAAGAGGCCGCTTGTTCATCCTTGGCTGCCCAGAATCGAAATAATCACACAGAAACTGTATTAATTAAATCACTGCTTGGCCCATTAGCTCTAGCTTTTTATTGGCTAACTTTTACATATTTATTTAACCCATCTCCATTAACCTGTGTATCAGTACGTGGCTGTGTCTCTCCGGCTAAAGTTCCGGCATCTGTCTCCAGCAAGGCTATATGGCGTCTCTCTGACCCTGCCCGCTTTGTCCAGGCATTCACTTAAGATTTCCCCGCCTAACTCTGTTCTTTTGCCCTATCATAAGCCAAGACAATTTCCTTATTCATTAACCAATAAAAGCAACACATAGACAGAAGGACCTCCCACTCCATTTGAGGGATTTGTTTGTTATAAGCCAAAGCACTTAATTAGAACTAGTTACAGGAGCACAGGTGATGGGGTTATTTAGAGGAGCATGGGCAACTTGCCAGTGGCTACCCCGCTGAAGAAGCTGTCCCTCCTTTCCCCAGCTACCATTAGATCTAACCACCTAGAGATCCCCGGGGAAGTGTTGGATCTTTGTGAACCCTTCTCCAGCCTATGGCAGAGTATTGACGCAGTTTTGTGCAGATCTTATTAAAGTAATCACAGCTACCGAGATTGTTAAAGTTCAGTGACCCTGCCACACCTGGGAATAGCATTACACAGCACCCCACCCCTTCCTGTGACAGTGTCGTTATTTCTGCCCCTCCCCCCCTCGCTTGCTACGAAGATGCCTGATGACATGGTTCCATCCCATGTTATTCCGAATCCAGTTCAGAAACAGATGAGATCAGAACAATTCCCCCATGGTCCTTATCATCCTTGGCTATAACTGGTGTGTAGAGTGGGTAGTTTAAACAACCCTTATTTATTCTCATGGTTCTAGACCCTGAAGTCTCAGGTCCAATTCCTTGTCTTACATAGTCATCTTTCACTGTGTCTTCACAAGGTGGAAACAGTGCAAACTCTCTCATGTCTCTTCCTGTAACTGTGTGACTACTGTAAAGGGGTCCCACCCTCAGGACCGGATCCCAACTTATTAACTCCCAGTCTCCACCTCCGAAAGTCATTGTATCGGGATAAAGACTTAGCAGACTGCCTCACTGTTCCTGAGTTCCCTCGGATGCTATGGCAGAGAAGATGTCACTCATGGCTGAGGGAGCGCTTTGCTGGCCTTCCAGGAGCCTGCACACCTCAAGCAACAGGGAAGAATGAGTAGTTAGGAGTTCCACCAGTGCACACGAGTCTCTCACTGCCGTCTGTCGTCTTCACTAAGAAATGGCTCCCAAAGGAACAGGTTTTTACCCTCTTCCTTTCCACTCATGCCCTGGGGCCAACACCTGTCCCTGTTTATCAAGGAATGTGACAGACACATATTTTGCTGCTTTGTGTATTTCTAAAACAGGAGGGTCTGGGTTTTATATTTATTGCAGCTTTTTTTTTTTTTTATCAACTCGACCCTTCCTAGTGTTTAAGAGTGTCTCTCAGATGTGCTCATGCCCAAGCTCCTTAGAGCTGCAGGTGGAGAGGGGAAAGGCTTTGCTTGCCCAGACTGGAGGAACTAAAGCAGAAGGGGATGGGCTGGAACCCTTTCCTTTCAGCCACGTTCTTACTTCCCTTCTCCCTCCTCCCTCCTCCCTCCTCCCACACTCTCTCCCACGGGCTTTCATGGTCTATCCCTGGGTGAGTCTCAGGGTGATGTGAGATTTCGGGTAACAGAGTCTGGTATACAACCAACAGATAGGTCAGCTGTTCCCACTCTTTTCCCTGTCCCTTCCATGTTAAGAGGGAACTTAGCCCCCGCCCCCCCCCCCAGACACACACTCTTTGCCTCGCGTGAGCCAGCCCCATCCGCCTCACATCTATTGAACTGGCTTCTGGCTTTCCCACTATCTCAGGTGCACTGGGAAGACCTTCATTCCTGCTCAGTCCAGCAGAAGGAAAACTGCTCTTAGCCTCCCCACTCTCTGCAGCTCCTCCCCTGTTTCTAAGATGGCTGGTCTGTGTGGACTATCATGCCAGGATCACAGGAAGCCATCTCTCCTGAACTGCCTTTTCCCATTTACCCTCGAAGCCAAAACAACACTAGATCTCTGGCCTGTGGAGAAATGAGAGAAGGGCTTGTTAGTGTTTCCTCTGAAGAGACACCAGTGGTGCCGTGCAGCTAAAGTGCCGCTAGAGCCCTGGCATGTATAAAAATGAGCAGAGGGCTTAGCACTCCTTCCTCTGCGGAGACTCCGGCGATGCCATGCATCTATAAGTTCCAGATGATCGACATTTTAGGGAAAAGATGAGATCGTTGATTAAAACCTCCTCTTAATTTGTTTTCCAGTGCTGCAGATTGAGCCTAAGGTCTCACTACGCTAAGCAAGCACTGTACCAATAAACTCCCTTCTCAGCCCTCTCTTTACGGTGCGGATATTAATGCTCCTTAGAGGCCCATGGGCTAAGGCTTTGTGTCCCTGGAAGAGTATTACATGGGGCTGAGGAAGTTGGATCACTGCGGGTGTTCCCTTGAAGGGAACTGAGTCCCCCCCCCACCCCCCAATCCAAGGAGAAGAGGTGGCATGTGATTTTGACTTCTCGTTGAAGCTTGTGAGGGCAGCCTTGCTGACCTGGTTTATAGACTCATGGTAGAACCATCTCCCTGCGTGCTGGTCGCCAGGCATACCTCGACTGGCTGAGGCTCAGCTGGACACCCTTTGAGTTGGTTTTCAAAGGAAACAGTACCACATCAGAAGAAATCCAAATGTATTTCCGCTGAGCTGAACCATCTGAGTAGGAAACAAAGCCCCTCCCTCCAGTGAGTGTAACATGGGCAGGAAGACAGCCGCACAGACGGTATTGACAAGAACAGGATGAGGCCCTCTGCTCCCACCACTGCAGAAGAGCTTGCCGGTGAGCGCTCCGCCTCAGTTCGCCCCCTCTCCAAGTCACCCCACACATTGCCGTTTCATTACTGCTCACGAAACAGTTCGGGTCAAGGTATACCCAACCACAGAGACCTGCCGTGCCCCCTGTTCCAAAATGAATAAGGGGCAGTAGCCTTCCTATCCAGGCTGTACACTATAGAGTCAAAGCATAACCCTGGACTGTGCTTCCTAATTTGTGCTTCATTATGGGATTCTCCGCAGCCCATGCTTCAGTGAGAAGGAGCAGCTGTCCCTCTCTGGGTCCACTCATGCCTCTTCCTTCCTCCGCCCTTTGTCCTCGCCCTCTGCCCTCCCCATTATATGTCCTGCACCATCTCCCAATTCCAAAATCCTACTGCTGAAGACTCCTAAGCCATCTTGTGGATTTCCTTTTATGATTTTATGCTTTCTGGCCAAGAGAGGTACCGACTGTACTCTGCATAGTACTTTACTTGCTTGCAAGTCTCTCCAGTAGGCTATGAGCTCTTCCTCGGCAGAGGTGAGACATCCCTTACCCTCTTTCTATATTAATATGTCCACTTGTATATATTAAAGCAGGGCCAGGACGGGGAAACTGACTCCATATGTGCAAGTTGAGTAAAACAAGTGGCGACACTCCATTTTGTGGAAATTATGGAATTACAGTGTCTGGTACACGCACATTGCTCGGAAAGAGTTCTATAATGAATGCACATTGGAGAACTTTTTCATACAAGAAGATACAGGTAGTGAATCTGGTAAAAAAAAATGATCTGTCAAATTCTTAATAGTGCAGGTGGTATGATATTATATAAATGACTATTTTACAGAAACCATGGGCTTGGATATTTTTGAAACCATTCTAGTATCTGGCATGGAGACAACTTTCTTGTTAGCATCCCAGATTTGAGTCGTGGTTAAAAATCCTGCCAGCTGGCCACCATGAGCACATCTGTGAATCTGTCAGCACAGCTGTTATCTCTCCAGTAAGGGTGATAATAGTCATCTCAAAGTGACCCCCAAAATGGAAGTGCATACTGAACCCCATTAGCCTATGGGGGTCAATGAAAAACTTCAGGTTCTTAAAATAGGGGTGGATGGATGGATGGATAGATGGATGGATAGGACAGATGTCTGTTCTTCAGCCAACCATCTTCCAAAGACAATGCCTTGCCTTGCTGATAACCTTTCCTGTGAGAAAAAGACAATGGGAAGAATTGTTCCCTTGGTCTTCATTTGGTTATTAGCAAGAGCAACTCGGTGGTGTTGAAATGAGGAGTACCCTGGGAAGTTGCTACCATGACTGCAGTCAGTGACCCTCTTCAGTCTGAGGATAGGAAGTAGCCAGTGGCTCAGATTAGAGGTTCTGACACCTGCAGGCTAAAGACGAGGATAGTTTGAGGGAGGTAGGAGAACCTCAGAAACCAGCATTCCAGACCCAGTAACAAACAGGGGCGAATGGGAGGTCTCAACACTAACGGTAAGGGCTGTGGACTCGCCACAATATGCCAAGGTTGGAAAAGGCCCAGCATTCATTTTCTGTTTTCCATTCCAAAACATGCCTGCGTTCAGTTTTAACATGGTCACATACAAAAGACGAAAGCCTTTTTAAAAACCTTTACAAAATTAAATAGTTAGAACACAGAAAGCTAAAAGCTAGTTGAGCTGATGTTATTGATTTGCACATTGAGTAATAAAGGCAGTATTTGTGCTGTGTTCAGAGTGAAGAAGAAGGAAGGAACAAGCTCACTGCTGAGTAACATGATCAAGATTAACAGATGTCTGAGATTAGCTGAGGCTGGCTTTCTTCCTTCTGCCTTACTCAGCAGAAGAAACGTTCTTCAAACAGTCAAGAATAGTTAAAACTGTTTAAACAAACAAAAAATACACAACAACCTCAAATCTGGACATGCTGGTGTATTACCAACAATACAACAAAGTTCTGTAAGTTGTAGTGATAGGAGCGGCAGGGCTGCGTTCCCGCAGCCCTGGCTCCCACATGGCAGGCTTATGCCCGAAATAATTACACCGAAACTGTATTCTTTTAAACACTGCCTGGCCCGTTATCTGTAGCCTCTTACTGGCTAGCTCTTACATATTAATCTAACCCATTTCTAATAATCTGCGAGGTGTCTTACCAGAGAAGATCTTAACCTGTGTCTGTCTGGAGTGGGAGAATCATGGCGACTCCTGACTCAGCTTCTTTCTCCCAGCATCCTGTTCTGTTTTCTCCGCCTACCTAAAGGTTGGCCTATCAAATGGGCCTAGGCAGTTTCTTTATTAGTAAGAAATCACTCCCACATAATTTCCCCTTTTTCTGTTTAAACAAAAAAGAAGGCTTTCATTTTAACATAGTAAAATTACATATAGCAAAACAGTTATCAAGCAAGAATTACAGTTACAGTATTTATATCTATTTTATCTTTTATCATAACTAAGGAAAACTATAACTATTCATTCTTCAACTCCATCAAAGACTCCAGAAGGATATAATACTACCTAAGTAAACAAGAAATAAGAAAACTCTAGAAATGACAGACATCTCGCTGCCTGGACAATCACCCAAAGTTCCTCTATACCGTTGGGGCATCCATCTTCGGCCTTCAGGCCCATAGTATCCAGAGACATTTCCATAAAGCAGGAAAATTCAAAGACAGTTCAGTCACTATCTGCTGTGTCCTGCATAATGTCTTGCAGACTCTTTCATGAATCAGGAACCCCAAAAGACCATCTCACCTTTAGGCAAGTTCAGCAGTCCTCTCTCTGCGGGTTCTTTGTGTCCAGTTTATGCATCAGTCCAGGCAAGAACAGTTTCTTGCCCAAATGGCTATCAAACTCCATAAGGATCCTCTTCGATGCCCGTCTTCCTCTCGAAGTAGATTGGTGCTGTCAGGAGCAGAGTGTCTCATTGTCATGAAAAGTCCTAAGTTATTAAAATATTTTAAATGCCATATTCTGCAGCCTTTGAGAGATATGAAGAATGCCTCTCTGAAATATATCTTTATATATCTAGAAAATCTAAGTAACATGACTACAAACTTGACTATTATTTATGATTATCTATCAACAACCTATATTTCCTAATTATACATTACATTTTAAAAATGAACTACACAATCACAATACCTTAATCAAGATCAGAAATACATATACATATAACAAAATTGACCTTAAAATCCATACCAATGCAAATTATTCATACCTATATCATTTCCCCCTTTACATGTAAAAGAACATCTATAAACAATATTTGGGAACATGGGCATAGTTTTTTCTCTCCAAACTGCTTCCTGCTGAATAGGGGCATCGTTAATTGGGTCGTTCATGATATAACCTGTGTGCTAGTTTCATCTCAGTTGGCAATTGAGCGAAGCAATTTTTTGAGAGTGTTCACAGCAACCTTTCAGGAGGGTGTGGTCTATCATACCAAATCGGAATAGATGCAATCCACAGGGTCACATCCTCTGTGAAAACAAAAGAAGACCCTTTCCAAAGCATCATGTCCTTAGACCCAAATTCTGAAGTCATAATACCCTCATGAAATCCATTTTGGTTTAGCTTGGCAGCCCATGTAATGAAATGTCTCTCTGTACTTAGCTCCTTCACAGTCAAAAAAATTAAAGAAAACACAATAATACAAAGAATCCAGACTCTGTGAATTTTCCATTTTTACGTAGCTTATTTTTCTTTATTTCTCTTAATCAATAACTATCTGTACTCTGTCTCTTTAAAGACTTTACCCCCTTTTTTAAGGGCATTAACTTTATTCTTTCTTTCTATATATATTTTTTTCTCTCTCAAGCCTACGTACACTCATCCAACATTTTGATCCATTTAGTGGTCTGTCTGAATCTGTTTTATTGTGAATCTGTAATTTTTTTACTATCCAGGAGCATTTCTTAAAATGTTAAGCACTTCTTAAAAACTTAAGTTGCACCATGTACAGATAATATGGTACTGCCTGTGGTCCTGCCCAGATAAACCTTAACTGCGCTGTTATTACAGTAATTACGGTAGTTCCTGCTCCTGCCTCAGATCCATTTGGTGCCCCTGAGCTGAGCACAGTTCCAGGCACACAGCAAGTCCACATTGGCGCCCAGTCAGCAGTTTGACTCTGAGACTGAGTGTGCAGCACAGAAACTCTTTTCGTCCAAGTTACAGCAAAATCTGACACGCAGAGCACTGCGCAGTCTGAAAACATGTCTCTGTAGTCTCTGTAAGGCGGCAGGAATCCGCCATGCTCTCCAGCCTGCCTAAGCCTGATTATGCCGTCTGCCCAGGTACAGGCGGGGAGCACTGAGCCAATGGCACGGTCTCAGAGCACTCTCCTTCCGGTCTCAGAGCACTCACTTTCCGATCCCAAGCGGGAACACAAATATCCAGTCCCATAAAAGCCTTGAAATGCTTTAAAGCCAGAGTTCACGCTGGCAGCACAGCCCTAGGAAGCCGCACTTTAAAATGATGCAGGTTTTTTTCTGCTGCTATTGCTGAATCAGGAAATCTCTTTATGGCACACCACCAACAAAGAGCAAAACTCTGTGTTAAACTCTGTTTTTTCTCTGTTTAAAATTAAGCTCTCTCAGGTTTTTATGTGGATTTAGCCCATCATGTCTGGGCGCCACTCTGTTGAAGAGAGCGGCAGGGCTGCATTCCGGCAGCCCTGGCTCCCACATGGCAGGCTTATACCCAAAATAATTACACCGAAACTGTATTCTTTTAAACACTGCCTGGCCCCGTTATCTGTAGCCTCTTACTGGCTAGCTCTTACATATTAATCTAACCCATTTCTAATAATCTGTGTAGCCCACAAGGTGTCTTACCAGAGAAGATCTTAACCTGTGTCTGTCTGGAGTGGGAGAATCATGGCGACTCCTGACTCAGCTTCTTTCTCCCAGCATCCTGTTCTGTTTTCTCCACCTACCTAAGGGTTGGCCTATCAAATGGGCCTAGGCAGTTTCTTTATTAGTAAGAAATCACTCCCACATCAGTAAGTGAAGAAAAGAGGATCAAAAGTTCAAAGCCAGCATAGGCTCCGGAGTGAGTCCAAGGCTAGCCTGGGCAACTTAGTGAAACTCTGTCTCAAAATAAAAAGTAAAGAAGAGGGCTGGAGATGACACTCATGGTGGAATGCTTGCCTAGTCTGGGCTCAGTCCCCAGCGCCAACCAATCAACAAACAAGATTCAGAGAAAGGGGAACGGTTGCCCCAGCTGTGTTCCCACTGCTGTGTGCTCACTGATGACCCACAGATATCCAATGCATTGCTCTAATCTGATGGTCACACAGGTAGCCCTGTTTAAACTCCAGGAGTCACAAACCAAAACCAAAACTCATGAATCTGGAAAAGGAACCGGAGGTGATAAGCGATGTTGATAGGGCCAGGATGGAGGTAGAAATGAGGGGGCCAGCAATCAGAATACATGTGTGCACTGAGTTCTCAGCAGAGTACCAGCCCCTCAGTGAACTTAGTTGTCCATGTCCAGGTGGATTACTTATTGGGATGTAGCCACTGTTGCTAACATAGAGGAGTCACAGAAAGCAGACAGGCATATGATCTTTTCATAGAGAAGAAGATCCTGAAAGCCTCAGAATGAGGAGCTTTAGAACAAATCCATTAAGTTTTATATTATTATTATTCATGTACTTGAGGGTTGCCTGGAAAATAAGTCTGGGGTTTTAGAATACAAAATAAGGGTGGTAAGACTAAGACGTGGCGAGCTTTCTTTTCTTCCCAACAATCCCAAGGTTTGCAACGACGTGCTATGAGGGTGAAATACTCTGACTTCAGAAAGAAGTTTCATGACTTCTCTCATTTTCTTTTCCAAGTTATTGGAAACTGAATATGCTAGAGGACAGCTAGGGTTAGATAAGTCACTTTGCAGCCAAGTATTAACAGTGTCTTAACCGGCCATAGTGCTTCATTGTGTTTACACTTAGCACAAAGCAGGGAAGCAGAATCGAACACATTGAGTGCTATCAACATTTGGAAGATAGCTCAGTGGGCCACAGCCAATCAAGATTAAATTGATTTAAGTACAAGTTTAAATCTATTTTCTGGGAGTGAGCAGTGAATTGCAGACTGCAGAACCCGGGAGAGCTGACCGTAGAGTCCTAGGCGACAGCACTGAGCCAGTGTTCAGCGCCGTGCTGGATGCATGGGAGAGGTGCAAAAACATTTGCTGAGCGAAGGATCGGTCAGATACCATGATGTAACTATTTTAAATTTTCTTTCTTTATTATTTTATTCATGAGTGTTTTGCTTGTATGCATGTCTGTATACAACTTGCATGTCTAATGCCCATGGAGGCCAAAAGAGGGAGTTGGATTCCTGGAACTAGAGTTATAGAGTTTTGTGACCCGCCATGTGGGTGCTGAGAATTGAACCCAGGTCTTCTGGAGGAGCAGCCAGTTCTCTAGACCTGTGACTGCTTTCAAAAGGCTTTTTAAGATTTTGGTTTTCATTAATGCACACTTGTAACCGGGCTACTTAAATCAACAGAGCCACATCTACGCTGCTGCATCTCATCTTGGATACTGTCCAATCAGAGTCTCCTTCAAGAAGAGAGGGACACATTTGGGACACACATCCAACACACACACAGGCACACACACCTCTGACACACACACTTCCAACATACACACACACTTTTTAAAATCACATCCAAGTTGAAAAGTTAAAGGAAATAAAAAAAAATAAAGGAGCAGACAAAAGACAGGAGAGATGTGGAAGTGTTTGAAGAAACTGTTTGACACGGGGATCAGGCTAACCCTGTTCTGGCCCTGAAAAGTAAGATTAGAACCCACTGGGTGGGACTTAAGTGCTCTGTTCTAGGAAAATCATGACGAGCTCTCCAAAAGGTACATGCATTTCTCTGGAAGCAATGAATTCCCTGTGGCCAGAACTGCACCGGTGGCAGCTGCACTTTTATTGAAGGGATTTGTGACGAGAGATAATTAAGTGGATGAGCTGTCCTGTTAATATTGTGAGATTGTGCAAACTCTAGGAAAGCTCCAGGGTGCTGAAGAAATTGCTTTGAGTGTCCTAGAGCGTGACCTTTGGGCTCCGTGCCCCTTGCAACCTTGTCACTGACAACACATCGCTACTATGACGGCTCCATAACCTTTCGAAACGACTCCTTCCCCCAGCGCTTAGATAATTTCTGTGCCTCCCTTCACCGCTGGTTTCTCTGACTTCTCCCTCCACCCATCCACCGTAAACCTTACATACGCAAAAACCATTACAGGACCCTTGAGAAACGGGGCTACATTTACTCTGGCCACCCAGAGGATTATTAGAAAAAAAGCTGCTTGGTAATTTCTTTTTGTATGGGGCACCAAAGTAGAGGAGTGACCATGACCTAATACATGACCCATAAAAATAAATCAGCAAAGACAGACAGAGGTCCACCATGGAGGACACTGATAGCAAGGAGGCCTTTCAAAATGTATAATGACTTTAAAGGATGACCCAAGCTGGCAATGATGCTTTTCATCTGAGACTTTAAAGTACTGGAGAGTAAAGTCATATGTCGTAATGCCACCTCCCTGAGTGCCTGCAGGCCAGGTTCCTCTCAATCCTCTACCCAGGCCAACAAAATACTATCACTTCTAGGATTTGAAAACCGGCACCCTGCCTCATTACTTTAAAAGTCAGCACGCTATAACATTTTTCTTACTACAAGGTCCATTTCTTCAAAAGCACTTTTTTGAACATTCCTTCCCAATGTAGCAGAACCTCATATCCTTCCCTCTTAGGTTTGGTTCGATGGTTTTGTTTTCCTTAAAAGTCACCGAAAATGGCATCTAATCAGTTTCGGCAGTTTGGGTGCTGTGTCGCCTGGTATACAGGCAAGCAAACATAGCTGTGTGCCATCAGCTCAGGCCCCAGACTGTGAAGGGCACACACAGGCTAAGCTTAGAGAGAAACGTCCTCCACATTTTTTAAAAGGTGTGATTGTGGGTGACGATGGTTCATTTCGGATACAGGGAAACAGACGTGGCAATGTGGAAAGAAATTAAGGCGATGATCAGGCTGGGACCTGTCCTCGAATAAAGAGTTTAGAATTAATCAGAAACCACTAGGGAGCCAGGTGGTGGTGGTGCACGCCTTTAATCCGAGAACTCGGGAGGCAGAGGTAGACGAATCTCTGTGAGTTCAAGGCCAGCCTGGTCTACAGAGTGAGTTCCAGGACAGGCTCCAAAGCTACAGAGAAACCCTGTCTCAAAAAATGAAAACAACAAAACAAAACAAAACCCCTTAGGGAGCTATTGAAGGCATTCACCTGCTCATCCCTGTGCTTGCTTTAAACAGGCAAGAGCTGGGCTGGAGAGACGGCTCAGTGGTTCAGAGCACTCCTTCTCATAGAGGCCCTGTAATCCCTTCTCAGCATCCAACTGGCAGCTCTCAACCGTCCCTAGTTGAAGTTCCAGGACATCTGACACCCTCTTCTGACCTCTGCCTGTGCCACACACAAATACAGAGCAGATAGCTTACATCTGTGCAAAACCTTCACACACATATAAGTAAATCCAAACATACATACAAAGAGGCAAGGATAGGATCAGAACATCCTATAGAAAACTCAGGCTATACAAAAAGGACCAACAATGAGAGGGTGAGCCAGAGACCTAAGAGAGGAACTCAGAGAAGCAGCAGAGGGAGGCAGAACTCACTTGCCACAGGAATCTGCCTGCAGCTTCCAAGTCGGCCTGGCTATGTCTTTTGTATCAGGCAGCAGGATTGGTGGAACACCAGGACGGTGTGTTGAGCATGGGAACCGATGGCTCTGCAGCTGGAGAAACAGAACTATACACACAGAGAGCTTTCCCTGGAGTGCTGACCTGGCAGAGGTGTGGTGTTCTGGTGTCAGGGGCTGGCTTCCGCATGCCAGGAGCTCTGAGAAAATGGAGCATGTGTGCTCTCTGCCTCTGGGGAGGTCCGGAGGCACCCACCCAGAGGCTGCAGGGTCTCTGTGACCGCTGAGGACAAGCTGACTTTCCCAGCAGGTACCTGACTGTCTTCTGGGGTGGGCTTAGGACTCAGAGGATATCATATAAAAACATGGAGGCAGTGAAGTAAGGAGTTTGCCATAAAAGAGAAAAATGAAAGCCATAAGAGAAACCAAAATTATTGGACCAAGAATGAAGAACGGTAAACATCAAGGCACTCGATAATTTTTCTAACAGACACTGTGAAAGTTTCAACACACAGGCAAACACACACACACACACCCCTCCTCTCCCCCTTTG
The DNA here is from genome assembly GCF_014885135.2 of Alexandromys fortis. Lineage (NCBI taxonomy): Eukaryota > Metazoa > Chordata > Mammalia > Rodentia > Cricetidae > Alexandromys > Alexandromys fortis. Next base: position 7,285,065 of record NW_026067964.1, read on the forward strand.
TCACAAGTCTTAGGCACTTGAGGGAATGTGTCATTTGGGAGACTTGATGCATAGGCACAGAAACACAAGGCTGAATACAGCACTCGTTCAGGAGGGGCTGGGCACACAGGCAGGGCTTGCTGTGGACTAGGACTGGGAAGGGCCACTCTGTCAGCTTTTATTTGTGTGAAAAGCTTTAAGTGACGTCATTTGATTGTTCTTTGAAAGTTCCTATTGACGGCCTTTACCCCACTGGGTACTGTTTATAAAACTCCTCTCAACTATTCAGTTGGGAAAATAAACCATGACCCAGGTGCTGTGCGAGGGTCTGTTAAGAGTGGCGTTGTGCCTAAGCACTGTTTCCTTGGAAATCCAAACAGATCTTACTTTGGGGAGGAAAACCGAGCGTGCTTGTTTGACTCTGTGTCTTAAACGCAAGCCTGTGCTCTTAACCTGTGAGTACCGTTCTACCGAGAACCTGTTGGCTAAAACTGTGCATGACCTAATTCAAGTTTAATAGACAAATGGCATTTTATGGGCTTGTAAAACACCAGGTATTTGCAAACTGCTCTAAGCAGTGAAGTAATTGAAGTCTGAAAAAAAATTTTAAGTGGTGCTTATGTTTGTTCTTCCTCTCTTAGCTACCGTACGTCTCCAACTCCCAGCTGTGTGGCCATTATCTTCAACTAGTCTGTGATACTGTAAATAGGAAATAAAGAGGTGGAGATTCTGTTGCATCCGAGATTAGAAATAAATCTTTGTCCTTTTCCCAGGGGCAGTGACTCAAACTCTGGAGAAAGGAAAGAGACCGCAGGAAAAGGGAGAGAAAAGGAGGGAGACTCTCCCCCATGTGCAGTCATCGGCTTCCGTCTTCTCGGACCATGTTTCTTGCTTTTATTAAGTCTTATCAATACTTCAGGGAACTTAGCATTGAGCTACCACAGAAGGTGAAGCTCTTACAAGGTCTTCTCCTGCAGGAAGCACACACGGTGCTGACCACACGGACGTAAGAAAAGCTCTGTCACACCCCTGCGTGGCATCTATGTGTCACAGAACGTGATGCCAGTTCTGTCCCTTTCCCCACACAGTTGTCAAATGGAAAAGCAAAGCTAGCAGAGTTCCAGGGAGGTCAGACATTGAACCTAGAAAATATAATGCGGGCACATATCATTTCTTTGGCAACATGGCGACATCGTAGTTCGTTGGCTAGCTGGCCTCCGAGACAGCTCTGAGTTGGCATCTCCAGGCTTCTGAACAGGCACTTAGGAAAAACACTCCGAGTTCCTTCCCACAGATGACAGGGATCAACAGCAAAAGGGACTGAGATGTGTGTATGTGTAGCTTCTAGTTTCCACTTTTAATACAAATGTATTACATTTTGGGATGTGTGTATGTGTGTGTGTGCATGCATGTGCACACACTCCATAGCCTGGGTCCTCAGGTTGTCAGCAGTGTGTGCCTTTACCGGCTAACCCATCCTGTCGGCCCCACTTTCATGTTTTTTTTTAACCTGAATAGTGGATATTTCTTGTAGAAAACTTAGGTACTGAAGATGAACAAAAAAGAAAAAAATTCATGAGACACTCTGAAATTATGCAACTAACACTGACAATTTTCTCTGGAATGATGCATATATATGCACTTATATATATATATATATATATATACATTTTCTGAAAGATGATATACTTGCAGCTTCCTTTTGCTTTTTATTCAATAAAATACCAAGAACATCTTTTTATTCTTTTTGTATAAAACTTTTATTTTTTACAAAGGTTTACTTTTATTTGCTGTAAGTGTTTATCTGTATGGATGTGCACCATATGTTTGCCTGGCGTTCACAGAGTCCAGAAGAGGGCATTGAATTCCAGAGCTAGAATTACAGAGAGTCATGAATTGTCATGTGGGTGCTGGGAACCCAAACCGGTGCTCCTAACCACTGAGCCGTCTGCCCAGCTCCGAAACTATCTCACAGGGACTTGGTTTAGGGTTGTGCTTCAATCTAAGGAGCCCATCGTTCTCAGATGCACGTGTTGTGCAAAGTGTTCATTAACAGAAAGATTTTAATGAATATTATTTAACATTTTTTACTACATTTCATCATTTATTGTGTGTGCTCATGCATGTACATCAATAGAAAATAATTGTAGCAATTGGTTCTCCACTTTGACAATAGAAGTCATCAGTCTTGGCAACAAGAATGCGTATCCACTGAGTCATCTCTATGGCCCTGAAATGAACGTTCTTTCCTTTTTAAAATATTGGTTTGAATTTAATTTTAGTGCTTCCCCCCCCCCCCCCGTATGTGTGTGTGTGCACCTGGAATTATCTTGGCAGGCTCATCAAGATCTTGGAAACAAATCATTTTAGTCTTTCTAGCAAAACTCAGGCAGCAAGTCCCACTCAGAAAAGGTTGGCTTTCAGGACCAGATTTTAGCTCAGGTCCTAGCATATTCAAGACAACAATGGAAAACAAAAATGCAAAGCTGAAAGCCAGAAAATTTTAATTCTTTAGTCAGAGCATAGTAAGATGGATAGCTCTGCATATGGGAGGACAGAAAGGAAGGTCACGGTCGTATGTCTCTGTTTTCTAGACTGTTAGGGATGGGTTGCTGAGGGAGCAATGCTACATCTAAAGTGTGATGTGAGACACACTTACAAAGCCCTAGCTGTGCCCTGAAACACATGGCGCTGGGGCTCGGGTCTCAGTCCTGTCGCTTACACTGACCTGAGCATGCGCCTTCAGTTATCTAAGCCTCGTTCGCGGCCCCAATGCTTATTCTAGTCTCGTAGGGTTGCCCTACGCCATCACAGCAGCTGAAAACAGCACGCATTGCCCTGAAGTGCTCGCCGGTACTTGTGCTTGGTGAGTTACTGAATGCATACCTTTAGGAACGTTCGTGAATTTTATCTGACTTTCCAATGGGGGAAGGCTCTGTCTATTCATTAAAGTTGTGGTGTTTATTTTTGGATTTGCTTGCACCCTCTGTTTTTCCATTCTCGCGAAACACCCCCAGAAGGAAGGACGGTCACCTGATGATACCGCACCATGCCAAGGATAGCGCCTGGCACACAAAAGGTGGTAACTTAGTATTTGCGGTTACCACCCACGTTCTGTCCAGTGGTCCAGCCCTCTGACCAGAAGGTCAGTTAGCCAGAACCGCCTCCCTTCCTCTCATTGCGTCTTTGCTTGTTTTGGCTCCAGCCATCCTCCGCTACCTGAAGAACGACGGGAAGATCCATTTGGTGGTTTTCAACAACTTGCAGCTGGCTGACGGGAGGCGCCACAGGATCCTCCTGAGACTGAGCAGTTTGCAGAGAGAGGCCGGCTCCATAGAACTCTACCTAGACTGCGCCCAGGTGGATTCCGTGCGCGGCCTCCCCAGAGCATTTTCCGGCCTTGCCCGAAACCCGGAGTCCATCGAACTGAGAACATTCCAGAGGAAGCCACAGGTAGGAACCCACAAATAACTCTCCAAGGTGGAAAATGGGCTTCCATGGCCCCAGGTACAAAGGCCTGTGATAAGGAAGCCATATCAGCTCATCGCTGCTGGTCCAATGCTATGTATTAGAGTCACTTATGGAATTGCAAAACATTTGTTAGCTAGCCCCGCCCCCAAGAAAAGTTAAATCAGAACCTGAAGTTCTGGTGCCTAGACATCAGCATTTTTAAAAACTCGTATTTAATAGGAAGTCAAAATTGAGAGCTTCTGTGTCTGGTGAAATAAGTAGATTGTTGTGAAATGGCTTTTCAAACAATTTTTAAAATGTAAAAGGAGTAGCAAAAATTAATTAAATTATCTTTGTCTAATAGAATCATGTATTTTCATTCCTTTTTAAAGTTATTATTTATTATTTTGATGCAAATAACCAGGAATGGTTGAGAATTATCAAGCACAAGAAGCATCTTTTCCCCACAGATATTGTCAAATCTTTTGCTAACAAAGATTAGCTTAATGATGGCTCTGTTCAATGAAGTCTCAAAAAATTCACCAACTCTGTCTTCTGTTTTATGCCATGTTGGTGGGAGTTTTTAGTTGTCCTATCACCAAACCTGCTATAGAAATTGTCACTTTTTTTCATTTTTTGTTGTATGTATATATGTATTATGTATATACTGTGTAATATGTATATTGTATATGTGCATATGTATGTGTTATGTGTGTATATATGTATGTGTATTATGTATGTATATATGTGTGTTATGTGTGCATATATGTATGTGTGTTATATATGTATATGTATTGTATGTGTTTGTGTGTTATGTATGTATATATGTATTGTATGTATGTGTGTATTATGCATGTATATATGTATTTAGCTGTGAGATGCTTTGATTCCTATAAAGAACTGGTGGCCATTTTTTGTCCTTTGTGATGGTTTAGATCTAGTCACAGTTCTTGATCAGGTAGAGGAAGGAACACCAGCACCGGTCACCAGAGTCCTCTGTTTGGCCACCATGTCGTGGTCTCCTGGGCCTCCACACTCATGTTACACTTCCATTTGGTTATTTTGTTGTATGCGATGTCTACGCCCAGCAGAGGCAGGGGAGAGACACAGGTTTCCGTTGGTCGTAGGACTGTGGTAACATTTTTAGGTGATGACGTGAGAACTCTAAGCTGGTCCTAGAACTCTGTCCATGCGTGTTGGAAAGCATTGTTAAACAGAAATTCCAAAAAGGTTGAAATCTACCAGGATTTTTTTGGTTTTGTTCTGGTTTTTAGTAAGTAATAAAGAAAATGTCTAAATTTATATAGAGAAGATAGTTAATGACTAGAAATATGTGATTGACTTCATTTCCGAGGCCCCCAAATCACCCAAGAGTGAATGACAGTCACATTTCCGCTGCTGATCACTTTAAAAATTGCTGTCTATGATCAGATCAGTTGCTAAAAGTTAGGACCCAGTCACCCCAGGTCAACACAAACTATACTCAGAATTTTCCCCAAAGTTCTGCCTTCTTAGACCATCCCAGGGACCTTAGAGCCTTGGTCTTCATGGTCACACTGTCCAGTTCGTCAACAAATTGACTCATTGTAGACATTTAGGACACCATCAAAATCAGAACTACCTGAAGTCCTGCCTGTCTAGACCACACAGCCTGACATTCAATTCAGTACGTGTTATTGGGTTGAATCTTGACAAATTTTAAAACCAGAATTGCTCTACAGATGCTTAATTTTCAAGATAACGATGATCACGACATGTTAGCAGCTGACATGAACTTTCTGTCAGAGTCGCATAGAATCCCTGAGTATAAGATGAAAGAGTCAGGAGACCGACATTGTGGCCAACAAGGAGAGCCTGACAGAAGGAACGTGGCAGCTCCGTGACAAGTTCCTGGTGATCTCAGAATATGGCCTTACTCACTCCCGTAGCCAAGAAAGTCAATGCCTGCTGTGACAACCTGGAGCCCAGACACCCTAAGAACAGCCCTGCTGCAAACTGAATCATTATTTTATTGTAACCTAAACTCTATAAGCAAATTCCAGGCAGTCCTTGAGAGGCTCCTGCCACAGGCTGGCATGTTTACTGTGATGGAAAACACCCTTTCAGATGCCAGTGTTTTCCTAGGCAACTGGCTACTTTCACACTTGCTTCAGTCCCAAAGGCGGGGCACACAAGGCTTTCGGGGAAATGTGACCCTACAGAAATGATGTAAATGCCTGTGTCAAGTACACAGGGCTACTCTGTTAGCAGCGTGTGGTTCTGCAGGCGCATTGGCTTTAGAACAGCGGCAGTGGTCTGTGGTATGCATGCAATTGTTTTTGCTTCCTCCTAGGACTTCTTGGAAGAGCTGAAGCTGGTGGTGCGTGGCTCGCTCTTCCAGGTGGCCAGCCTACAAGACTGTTTCCTGCAGCAGAGTGAGCCTCTGGCTGCCACAAGCACAGGTGTGGGCTTCCGGGCAGTGTACACACACCCAGCAACACAGACACATGTCCAGGCCCCTAAGGGGGCTGGGTCCCCTCACCCAGATGTGTGCTGGCAGTGGGGTGGCCCCAGAGACTGCATCTGTACAAATCAGGCTCTTGGGCAAAACCCAGGCCAAGGAATCTTTTCGCTACTCTTTTATTTTCCTAACTCAAAATTTAGACCAACCAGCAGCATCAGTTCCATTATTTTGTTAGAAGAATTAGATGAATTGCCATAAATTGAATTCAGATACCCTAAGTGTTTAATAATCTTGTCGCAGTGATTTTGAATCACTTAGAAATGAGTGTCACCAACGTGACATGGAGGTGCATGCCTGTATTCCCAGTACTCAGGAGGCGTGGCAGGAGGGTTGCCAGTTTGATACCAGCCTGGGCTATACAGTAAGACCCTGCCTCAGAAAAGCCATAGACTAGGGATGTAACTTGGTGATACAGTATTGCAGAGCATATACCAAGTTCTTGATCCCTAGTAGTGCGGAACCCAAGTGATGCTGGCTGAATGTTCCTCACCTTTGGCTGTTCCTACAGGAGACTTCAATCGACAATTCTTGGGTCAAATGACACAGTTAAACCAACTTCTTGGAGAGGTGAAGGACCTTCTGAGGCAGCAGGTAAGAAAACAGAGGCCATCACTAGTCAAGCCTGAATATTATAATAGCAGCTTTCTGTGTTGGTGGGAGGAGGGGCAAGCCCACACAGGCAGGGAGGGACTTTGCCCTGAGCCACACCTCACTTAGCTCCACACAGCCCACCAGCCCAAGGCTCAGTTTTGAAAACGGCAGCATGCTTGCTGTGAGTCTCCATGGCCACGGCAGTGGGGGAGCCATCTCAAGCTCCTTGAGTACTGTGGGAACCTTTCTTGGACAGTTGTACAAGGGTGCTTTCATTTTGGTTTATAGCGAGTATTTCTTTGCAATGTTTTCCTTCTGCTTCTAAAGGTCAAGGAAACATCATTTTTGCGAAACACTATCGCTGAATGCCAGGCTTGTGGTAAGTGCTTCTGTGGTGACCGGGGCATTCTGAGTGGGGCGGTGCAGACTAAGGATCTCAAGTGCAGCCGCACGGCTGTAGCTTCTGGTCGTTCTGCGCAAGAATCGATGGGAGGTGGGGGGGGGGGAGCGGGGAGTCCATGAGGAAGCCAAATTTTGTTTTGTACCCTATATATCCCGCATGAATTAATAATATGGATTGAACTGGTCTTGTTTTCCAGGTCCTCTGAGCTTCCAGTCCCCAACCCCAAACACACTGGTGCCCATCGCTCCTCCTGCACCCCCAACTCGCCCAACACGCCGCTGTGACTCCAACCCTTGCTTCCGAGGCGTCCGATGTACAGACACCAGGGATGGTTTCCAGTGTGGCCCCTGCCCGGATGGATACACAGGGAACGGGATCACCTGCTCTGATGTTGATGAGGTAAAGGCTCCGCTGGACAGAGAGGTGCTCCCCGGGGGCCTCTCTCTGTGAATTAGGGGCCACCTGAGTTGTCCTCCAGCTCCAAAAAACTGCTTCCTTACGGATGCTTGGAGTCCCCAAGACACCATGGGTTGCAGCAGGAAGGCACAACACACAATTGTGGCCATGGTTGTTACCTTTCTCCATGTGTCCAACTTTTTTACTTGGCCACCTTGTTACACTGCTGAAGTTTCTACTTCCCACTCCAACAGCTGTGTTGATTGTTTCTCTGACACAATCTAGATTAGAAATCTATATTAGAAATTTGCTCACATCAGTCAGTATAAGGGTCCCTGTCCCAGAAGTTGTGGTAGCTTTCTTTGAGCTTCTTAGAAGACAAGAGCAGAGGGAATCTCACACCAAGCAGCTCCGTTAAGGAGCATGCAGGCAGTACAGACAGAGCTTCAGGGGAAGCTAGCAGAACCGTCACCCAGTCCCTGAGTCTGGTCCTGTAACGGTGTCCATAGCTGGTAGCAAAACTGCCCCAAATGTGCCTTTGCCTGCACCCACAAGAAGGCTGAAGAGAGAAGCTGAGGGGCGGCCCCTCTCAGGTGGGTCCTTCAGGCTAACATCAGTTTGGCTGACCACCTCTCCAAGTCATACGAAGTTAGGCTGGTCTCCAGGGGACCCAAGTTGGAGAACAGATAACCCGCACATGTTCTGCAGAACTGTATCTGGTTTTTATCGGTGAGCTGGGATTTTCCTCCTTCTTGAAAGGGCAGGAAATGCTCATGTTTTTTACATTAGTTAAAGTTTGCTTTAAAAAAAAAAAAAAGATATCAGAACCCATCTTGTAGGCTGCATCTTTTAAGTGGCCTTGGAACAGTCCTGGACTGGAGAAGGCAGAGAGGCAGCCCCTCCCTGAAGGATGCTATTCAGTTGTAGAAACTCCCTGCCCTGTCTCAGTTTCCCAAGGTCTTTTCATGAAAGGGTCCCACATGCTAAATAGGGGTCATTTGAAAGCCCCCCACTGACTGCTGCGGGGGGGGGGGATTGTTGGAATGTTGGGGGCAGGGGAGTGGGGAGGGAGACTGGTTAAAGACTATTTTGATATTGACTGAGCACTGTCTGTAACATAGTGAACAGGGCAACCCAAACTGGAGGAATGAGGGATTCAACACATAATTATGAAATTGAAATTTTTTAATTTCCTTTTGTCATTATTTTCCCCCCAGAATATAAAGGAGTAAATTAGCATGTGCAAGTAGACGATGGAAAGTTCCAGAACTAAAGACTGAACACTTTCTTTCCCCAGTGCAAATACCATCCCTGCTATCCAGGTGTGCGCTGTGTGAACTTGGCTCCAGGTTACAGATGCGACGCCTGCCCAGTAGGCTTCACGGGGCCCGTGGTGCAGGGCGTCGGGGTCAACTTTGCTAAGACAAACAAGCAGGTTTGTGAACAGAACTTTTCATTTCAGACAACTCCCCAGCTTCCCGGCATAACCCTTTACTACCTTGAGCAGCCAGTGCCTGGTGGCGTATCGTGGTATACGGCGAGCCAAGAGGGGAGATTTTTGGGAGCGTATGCCCTAAAGTCTGGAAGGACGAAGCTGTTAAGGTTGGGATAACAGAGTATGGCTAGGAAAGCAGAAAATGTGGAATAGCAGATGTGCGGTGTGATTTCAAACTTCCTCTGTTGATCGCCTTTGGACATCTTGTCCTGCGGAATAAATTGAGAACCAGAGAGGCAAATCAAAGCTTGGGGAAATGAGATCACTTTACAGGGCTGCTGTAGCTATAAGATGAGAGGGTTTGAGGAGCGGAGATAATCCCCGAGGACGCCTACCCTTTTCCTTATGTAAGCTGTAAATTGCCAGAAAGCACCTCAGAACGACATGACAGTCCCCATTTATCTCCAAATGTTCCACTCTGTCTGGTCATTATTTAACCGACTGGCTGAGAAATACTTTTTGATGCTTTCAGCCCTTAAAGATGGTTGGTCTATAAATATATTTTACTACCTTAGGGAAATGATTAGCTTTGAGGAAGGGCAAGGGGGTCATTATATCCTTGCTGCTTATCAAAGCATTCTGGAGGGGATCCTTTTCCAGGCTAGAAAAAGAAAGCAACAGACAGAGGAATGACAAGCAGCCACGGGTAATGAGCCAAGTTTTGCTTCTCTTCTAAGAACAAAATCTCTCAGACTAAGCCAAGGAAAATAGACAAAATGTCATATAAAATGCTTGATATAAGCTGGTAAGGAACACTTCCCAGTAGATGTCTGGCTATGAATATATATATATGGATTTCTAACCCTAACTGTGTGTGTGTATGAAGGAGTCACTTTGCTGGAATTTTATAATAAATTTTAATCGCTTGCCAAGGGCTGTGAAATCAAGGAAGGAAGTGTTTCTAGGGCTGTCAGGGACATCGGTGTCACTACACCAGCTCATGAGCATCATGAACTTAGGAGACCTTGTCTGTATGTATTTATCCTATGTAAAGCTAAGATGCATAGAGAACATCCCTCTCCACAACACAGAGATGAACAAACATCAGTAGCTCAAAGGAGCAAGAACATTTGACTTCAGCTTTGGGACACGCTTGACAGAGGTAAAAATTGCCTACCATGCAGGACAGCACCAATTTTACATCACTTACAGTTAGAAACTCCAAGTCTCTGTTGCCCGTAAAACAGCTATTAGCATAAAACATAACTATTAACATAAAGCATAGCTATTAGCATAAAACCTTCCTGAAGCAGTAACATCACAGAGCTGTGGCCAATAAGCACACCAGAGTGTGCAGACACCCAACATCAAGGCCAGTGGGGTTTTGCCCAAAGGCAAAATCGGGGCTACTACAAAGATGTGATGAAGGAACATGATGCTCATAAAGCACATAGAAAGGATCCGTGCTATGGTGAAAGGAAAGGGTATTGTTAGGGAAACAGACCAGTGTGAGCAGTATGCAGATGAAGCTATCATCAGTGTGTGTGCACGTGGCTTCAAGGCTGACCACTCTGCACCGAACAATCGATAATGGGACTCACACCTGGGAGAAGCTCCTTCCTCTCCCAGCAGTCAGCGGTGGCCCTTGCTTCTTTGTCTAGGGGTCGGATCCCACGGTAATGTAGCTATTGATATTGCTATTCTCCCGGTCTTGTTTATGCAGCCATCTCTAGGAGAAACTGTTTCCACAGATGATTTCATAATATCCTGGCTCTTACCATATTTCCATCCCCTCTTTTCAGATGTTCTCTGAGCCATAAATACAGGAGTTATTTATTTATACTTATGCATATGCATACATATATGTGCTTGTAACAAATATAATCAAAGAAAAAGGAGCTATCAACTTGAGATTAGGGCCATGGGAATGTCTAAGGGAAGGTACCCTAGAGGGGCTAGAGGAAGGAAAGGCAAGGGAAGTGATGTAATTCTACTTACATTAAAAATATTTTGAAATAAATAAACAAAAAGCTCAATAAATATATCTTTTTAGGAAAGGGAAAAGGGTATTACCAATTAAAAGTATAACCACTGAATTTAATAGCTCAATGGATGACACATGTATGAAAATGTCACAATGAGACTCATTATGCAAACTTAGTATATGGTTAAAAAACAGTTTTTAAAAACTCACTCAAAGGGTGAAACAGATTAGACCTCACTAACTTGCAGTTCACAAGCTAAGGGGCGAGTCTGAAAACACCTCTCAGAATTTAGTGACAGTACATAGAATAAGCAAGAGGCCATGGGCCTAAAGGAACCATTAGAGGAACACCCATGGTTTATCTGATGGTAGACCCAAAGACAGACTGGAAAAAGCCGAACTGGAGGGAAGCTGAGAACTTTCCAGAACTGAAGGGAAATGGGCATCCTCAGAAGTATGCTGGATATTGGGCAGGAAAAAAAAGGAAATATGACATAAGACCCTGGAGTAGATAAGTTATATCGTCTTCTCTGAACGACTTTAAACTGTGTGAGGACAGTTAGCATCTGCAGTTAGATTAAGTGGGAAAACGCCTAGGGAGCAACATCAATCCTCCCTTGACATCCTACCCATGAGTCTCCACCCAGAAGTGGCAAGACAGGAAAACCCTGCACCTCTCTTGTTTAAGCAGTGGTCTGAGATATTTTTGAACTTTCGTACCTAGGTGTGCACTGATGTCGATGAGTGTCGAAACGGAGCGTGTGTTCTGAACTCTGTCTGCATCAACACTTTGGTAAGCGTTTCTCATAGCAGGTTCAGAAGTGGGTGGGTGGGTGTGGAGATCATAGCTCCAAACACGCAGGCCGTATGCACATGTAACATTTCGTGGTAGAATGAGGGCAAGTCTGTGCTGAGAACCTGTTTACTGAAGGAGTTATTTTAGAATTCGTTTTTATATTAAAAAGCCAAGTTCTTCATCCTTTGTCAAATTTTTCTGTTCGTTGACAATTAGTTCCTGTTCTCATCACTGTCGAAACCCAGCTAAGGAAGGAAAGCTCCTTTGGGCTCCTGTCCACCATGGCAGGGAAGGGGTGGTAATGACAAAGACTCTTCTGTGCCATGTGGCAGCTGGTCACCATGTGCCCACAGGCAGGAAGCAAAGATGGGAAAATGCAGGTCTTCAGGTAGCTCTGTCCTCTGCCACCTTCCTGGATGGAACCCCTGTAGCTCAGACTTGGGCTCCCTTCCTTGGTTAAACCCTCCTGGAAACACCTCATATTATACACCAAGAGCTGGGTCTGCTCGGGAATGCCAAAACCAGTGAAACTGATGGCGAAGCTCGGCATGGTTCACCTGAAGAGCCTGTTAGGTTCTGTTAATGGTTCTGGATTTTCCTGGTAGCTATGGGATCATTAAACAGTAGTAGTTTTTTATTTCTTTTAAAGAAAATTTTTCAAAAAGTCATTTGCATTTAATTTAAATGCTTAGCACTTAGGGAAGTCTGTAATTTGAATAATTTGGCACAGGCTTTATTCCAGAAGTTTCTATTAACCGTGTGAACATTAAAGATGGAGCGGAGTAGAATAGCAACAAAAGAATAACCTGAATCTTCTCAGTTACCAAAACGCTTACAAAAGGACGTCTTTCTAACACACCATAATTCTCTGGGAAAGCTGGTTAACTCCCATCTCATTCCCTTGCAAGCAGAAGTCCTCTATAAACATCATCACTTCCTTTAGTTCTCAAGAGAGCCCGATGAGTGGACAGTAGTATTGGTGCCCAGTTTATGGACTAAGGCTGCGGTGCAGGGATGTTGCGCGACTACGTTGAGGCCACACATCTCCTTAGGTTCTGGTCCTGCTGCCAAGCCTGAGGCATTTGCCAGTATGCTATGACCGCTTGGGAACATAGTGGTACTTACGGTTTTTAGACTTTTTCCAGGACAAAGCTTGGTATAAAGGTAATTACAGAAGCCACCCAGAGAGAGGAAAAGTGGACAATGGATAGAATTCCAGAGAACCCCAAGATGAGGGGGTAGGCAAGAGAAAAAGAACAGAAGCCATGAAAAGGAAGGAGTTGACAGTGTGCCCAACAAACTGACAGATTATTCCAAAAATCACTAGAAAAGGACATCAGCCTTGACAGTCAAAAGGTCAACAGTCACTAAAATTAGCTGTCGATTAGCCAGTCAGTTGAGCTTCGTGGGTGAATACACTCTGAGGTGTCATCATGCAGTTGTGCTGACCATACTTAAGTGATGTATTTATGTGTAAAATAAATATTCAAAATGAAGGGTGAAGGCCACACTTGTAATACTAGCACCTAGGGGCCTGAGGAGGCAGGTTCGCCCTAAGTTCAAGACCTAAAAACAAAACAAAGAAAGGTCGTTACAATGAGGTGATAGCCATGCTGTGTAAATTAACTGTGGTAATTATTTCACAGTGTAGATATTGTCGCACTGAAAAGTTTAAGTACATACGATTTCTGAGCCGGCGAGATGGCTTGGCAGGCAAAGGTGTTCGCTGCCAAGCCTAACATCCTGTGTTCGATTCCTGGGACCTACCTGGTGGAAGGAGAAAATTGACTCCCATAGGCTGCCCTTTGATTTCCACACACACTTCACGGCACTCTACATCCTCCCTCCAAAGAAACCCGCAATGCATATACTTTTATTTGCTAGTTGAATCTCAATAAAACTGAAAATATTTAATAAGAAAAACACTTTGAGGGGCTAAAAAATGGCTCAGGGGTTAGGAGCACTCGCTGCTCCTGCAGAGGACCAGGATTTGGTTCCCAGTATCCCCACGGAGGCTAACAATCTGTAACTCCAGTTCCAGAGGACCTGACACCCTCTTCTAGTCTCTGGAGGCACCAGGTATGCATGTGGTGCACATACAAATGTGCAGGCAAAATATTCATACACATGAAATAGATCAATGGATATTAAAAACAACTCTAAAAATTGTGTGTATTGATATATTTTAATAATTAAGTCAGGCAGGGGTGGTGCACTCCCTAATCCCAGCACTTGGGAAGCAGAGGCAGGCAGATCTTGGTGAATGTGAAGCCAGCCTGGTCTACAGAGTGAGTTCCAGGACAGCCAGAGCTACACAGAGAAACCCTGTCTCAAAAAACTAATAATAACAATAACAATAAAAAGTCCTCTTTAGCCTGTGAAGAGCTCTGTGGAGCCAACAGCTTCTTTGCTTCTTCCCAGGTAACCTACCTCATCAGAACTTCTCAGGGCAAGCCATTACCATGTGTATAGAAGCCAAAGGAACTGTTATTTCTTAGCTTAACCTTTTAAGCAGGCCAAACCCCTATCCCCAGAGTGAACTCCCAGCACCTCACTGCAACCTTCAGCTTCTCGCCTTTACTCCTATGGTGGTGCTGGAAAGTCACCATCCTGCCTTCTCCACCTCCAGTCCTGGTTCTCTAGTGGCTGTGTGTCCAGCTGCAGCTTCCCACCTGGTGGCAAGTTTCCCAGCATGCACAGGAGGTTATGAGACACGCATGTGAGCAGAGAGCTATGGGTCGTTATGCTCGATCCTGGTACCGAGTGGAGACAAATGATCTTCGCCCAACTCTGGCTTAGCATCTCACCTTTGTCCCTTGTAGGGATCTTACCGCTGTGGGCCTTGCAAACCAGGCTACACTGGCGACCAGACAAGAGGCTGCAAGGCTGAAAGAAACTGCAGGAACCCAGAGCTGAACCCATGCAGCGTGAATGCACAGTGCATTGAAGAGAGGCAGGGGGATGTGACATGTGTGGTAAGCTCTTGATGCGCTTGGCCGTCTTCCCTCTTTCCTTTGAAACACTGCTCTCCCCGGTATCTACTTGCTTCAGGGTCAAAGTGCGCCAAAATGTAAAAGCTATAGTCCAGACCAGCACAGAATGTATTATAATTGGCTCAGTTAGGCTTCTGACCTTGATCTCTGCCCTTTCTCTACCTCTTGGCCAAGGAGCAACCAGCCACGTGGGCAAATGGTTGGTGGGACCCCTACCAGGATACCAGTTCCCTGTGGTCTTCTGTGGGAATTTTGCCTAAAATGCCAGCGGCTGAGAGGTGGGAGAGCCTCCCTCCATCCTGCTCTGTCCTCTGTTTATGCTTTATGGCATCCCTATTGACATTCATAACTGTCCTCACCTTTAGACGTCCTGTGTTACTGTGGCCTCATACTCTGGGGCTGGGTGGGAGTGTATAGGTGGATAAGAAGAATAATAGAAACTAAGAACTCTCAACCCTGCTCTAGGCACAGCTCAGTGCACGGTCAGTCTCTCTATCTGCTCTTAGCTGAACCCTCTTTAGAGACCTTTCCCCACAACCCATTCCCAGAGCTAGAACTGGAGTCTCAGCTGCGTTGGGTTGCTCTTCCTCTGTCAGGGGTCTCCAGGCACACAGTAAGGAAGCTTTGTCCATGGTGAGCCCCTCTGAGTAGTGTAAAAATCTCCCTCAGGGACAGGGGCAGGTATCATGGCACATACACACACACACACACACACACACACACACACACACACAATGCCACTTGGGAGGTAGAGGCAGGCCGGTCTCTGTGAGTTCAAGGCCAGCCTGTTCTACACAAACTTTGGGTCATAGAGAGTTAATTTCAGGCCAGCCAGAACTGCACAGTGAGACCCTGTAAGATAGATAGATAGATAGATAGATAGATAGATAGATAGATAGATAGATAGATAGACAGACAAATTTACACTTCTTTATCTTTCTGGCTGGAAACTTCCTCAGTCATCTTATCACTTTTCAAATTAGAAAATAAGACTGAAAAGTTTTTTTTTTTAAAAAAGTATAATAAAGTCAGCCTTCATGGCAGCGACAGTATTCTAGGGTGAGATGCTTAGAATGCTCTGTCAGAGAAAGAGAAAGAACCAAGCCTTCCCCTAATCCTGATGCTTGGCTGAGCTATTACATACATATACTTCTTTTAAAAGTCATTCAAAAGCAAGTGTATATCTGTGTTTAAATTCTCATTTTCTGTGAGCAAATTGACGGCTCCTCCGGGATGGTGGGTGATGGGGCTCTTAATATGTTTTTGAATCTGTAATAAGGCACAACGACAGATGGTAAAGGATTAATAAACTCCATGTGACTACTAAAATAATTTAATCTGCCAGAAAATGGCTCATTAAAAATGTATTTGTTCCTAGAGGAAATTTTTTCTCCATTAAAATGAGTGGAGGACCAGACCCACAGCTGAACCTTCCAGGCCCTGTGAAGATGCTGTGGAAGAGTCCTTGAGTAGGATGGGGCTCTGGGGAGGGGCCTCAGGCACAGGGGTGGGGCTACACAGGGAGAACAAAGGAGGGCGCCAGGTATGTCACAGGCAGGAAAACACCTTACTGCTATTGAGAAGCCAGGAAATTTCCCAGAGATCTGTTCCACAGTGCTGGTCCTGACTTCAACTTTCTCCCGCCTCTTCTCTCCTGTCCGTTCTGGTCCCCGCATTGGTGGCTCTCAGGCTTTCTGTGTGCAGCCTGCTCTCTTTCTCTTCCTCACCCCACCCCCGCTACCACCCCTACTCCTCCCTCCCTCCTCCCTCACCCCTTACCCCCCTCCATCCCTTACCCCCTTGCACTGGCCCCGCCTCACACCTGACAGCTCTTAGGAAGGGTTCCCTCTCTCTTAGTGAGTCAACGTTCTGTGTCGGGGCACCTTGGATACTCAAGGGAGAACTCAAAAGTGTACATTAACCAAATGCAAGGGCTCAAAGTCAAAAGGCTTGAGGTTAATGCTCCAAGTTCTGAGAGCTTGGTCAAGGCACTGACCCAGGTTGAGCTCGTGTGACTCTTGCATAAAAAGGGACAATGATGACCTTGCAGTGTCTTCTTAAGGACTGGAGAAAATGGCTGGGAAAATCCCCTTTAGAAAAACTGTTGGCAGATAGGCTAAAGAAATGACCCAGCAGGCAAAGGTACCCTCCACCAACCACACACACACTGACACACAGACACACACATGCAGACACACACACACAAACACATACACACACACAAACACATGCTTTTAATCTCCTGTCCTTCCAAGCAACACTGTAAATGTAATTTTAAAAACTGAAACAAAATTGTTGCTTGCCACCTCGTCTGTTAGAGTGAGGCTTACTGCCGGCTTTCTGGGCAGCAGGATGCTCAAGGGGACATCCCAGAGTGGAAGGTACACAGAGCCAGTACTGACCACACCGTGGGAACCACATCTGTTCAAAGACAGGGATGTGAGCAGAGATAGAGCACCTTAAACTTTCCTTCTTTGGGTGGAAACTGACCCAAGAGAACAGATTCAGATATAAGCCTGTGGCTCAAAAGTGGTGACCGCTACAGCCCCCCAGCCCCATCGGTCTTGATTTCAGAAAAGAGGAGACAAGTTGGACGGTCATGTGGAGAACACTAGGAACACAACCCCAAGTTAGGAATACCTTTGGCACTGGAGAGATGGCCCAGCAGTTAAGAGCACTTGCTGCTCTTTGGCAGACCTGGGTTAAATTTTCAAAACTCTGTGTGTGTGTGTGTGTGTGTGTGTCTGTGTCTGTGTCTGTGTGTCTGTGTCTGTGTGTCTGTGTGTTACAACTCCCTGTAACTACAGTTCTAGGGGATCTAATGTCCTCGTCTGCTCTTATGGCTTCTAAGGGCACTTGCACATTCATGGTACACATATATACTCTCAGGTGCACACTATACACATTAAATTGATAAATCAATGTTTGGACCCAGAATTCCGTGAGCTAGAGGACGCACGTAGAAGGACAAACACACTGAAGTGACCAGAGTCAACACAGTCAGCCACAGCAAAGCTGTCAGAAACCTGACGCCCGCAGTGGAAAACCAGTAGAGTCAGTCGAGGCCCGTCCAGTGCAGCCTTGTCTCTAGCAGAGCTGTGGCCACTCAAAAGAACAACATGGATGTCCATGGGGAGATACAGGGAGAATGCCAAAATAAAATGTCACCTTGTTTGTTTAAGCTGCAGGAGAGTATAGACACCTAAATGTGTGCAGCCACCTGAACGAGAAGACAAAAGGGCTGTGTACCTGCGTGTCTGCGCACAGACCAGCTCTGAGCGTGTGCACGGGAGTGGGTTGCCTTTGCTTATGTGAGCCGCAGGAAAAGGCATCAGAGAAAACGTTCTCAGTCCATCTGCCTTTGAGCCTTTGGAGCTTCGAGTCATTAAGTCTATTCCCATACAACTATAAACTGTTTTCTGCTTTTCTTGTTTTGTTTGTTAGTTTGTAGGGGTGGTTCACATAAAAACAAATAAGGCAGGTGTCTTCCTTTATTTCTTGCCACCATATCTTTTTGAGGCAGATTTTCTACTGAATCTGGAGCTCACTGATGACACATGATTATCTGGCCAGCAGACCCTAGGGAGGCTTCAGTTGCTACCGCTACAGCACTGGAATTATGGGCATGAGCTACTGCTAGCCTTTTTCATGGGCGCTGGGGACCCAAAATGTTGCTTGTGCAACAAGCACCTTACTACGACTAAAGCATCTTTACAGCCCCTGTTTAATTTGTGGGAGACAGAACCTCATATAGCTCAGGATGACTCTTAACTCACTCTTTAACTGAGGATGACATTGAACAGATTCTAATCCTCCTGCCTCCATCTCCTAGCCCTGAGGTTACAGGCATGGTCCAGCATGCTTAACACAACTGAATTGTTAAATCCCACCCACCCAGGATGTGAGGCTCCTGGATCTTCCGCCTGGGGACCTTCACACAGGGTCCGAGACCAAGTTAGTCACCTGCCTCTTTGGGGGCTGGTTTTCCAGGCCTCTAACGGACTCTCCCTTTGCAGTGTGGTGTTGGCTGGGCCGGTGACGGCTATGTCTGTGGAAAGGATATAGACATCGACAGTTACCCTGACGAAGAACTGCCGTGCTCTGCCAGGAACTGCAAGAAGGTAAGAAGAAGGGCACTTCCAAAGCTGTCTTGTATGGCTTTGGGAAGGCTCTACTGGTTCTACCTAAAAATTTTGTAGTGTCCGCACCTCAAATGAGGTCAACAAAGTATCCACTTACCAAGCCAGGGAGCCACACTCAGTCTCTAGGTCAGAAATCCTTTTTTTTTTTTTTTTTTTTTTTTTTTTTTTTTGACAATGAGACAGATGTGTGGGATGTGACTCTGAGCTCTTTTCCCCATCAGGATAACTGCAAGTATGTGCCAAACTCGGGCCAGGAAGACGCAGATGGAGACGGCATTGGGGATGCATGTGATGAGGATGCGGATGGAGACGGGATCCTGAATGAGCAGGTACCAGCTCTGTGGGGCGAGCATGCACATCGCAGCTCACCAGGGATTGTGGACGTCAGCCTGTGAAGAAGCCAGCCACTGCGATTAGTCATCTCACACCTTAGTCTTCATGCTCCTGTTTGCACAGCATTGCAGCTGGTCCTGAAGAGCCACAGGTGTTTAAAATCTAAAACAGACAGCCCTGGGCAGCCCCAACAGTGAGGCAGGAATAAGTAAGTCTGTGTAAGTGCCTAAACACCTTCTTGCCGTTTAGGACAACTGTGTCCTGACTCACAATATAGACCAAAGGAACAGCGATAAAGATATCTTTGGGGATGCCTGTGACAACTGCCGGACTGTCTTGAATAATGACCAGAGGGACACCGACGGGGATGGAAAAGGAGACGCCTGTGATGACGACATGGATGGAGATGGTAGGTTTGTTTACTCCGTCTTTTATTTGGAGTTCCTTTGTCCTTTTGACCTCACCAAGAGTGGGTCTAGACGTGCTGACTCAGGAGCCCCTCTAGTGGTCCCTCTGACCTATGTCTGCTGGTCCAGTAACCCTAGATGTTTCTGGTATTTTATACTACTGGCAGGAACTCGAGAGAGTACTTTCTACTAGTGTCTTGTCAGGGCTGTGTCTATGGGGCGTCTGACTTCCTGGATCCTCCCCCACTTCCCCACTCCCCAACTCCTCAACATAGGAGAGGCCTGGGAATGAAAAAATGAGCAGGGTCTGTGGTGGAATATTACTTGAACTATGTAACTATGTGTTACATTAGTTTATGCTGCATTTGCTTAACTATATAAAGATAGGTTGTGTCTGTTTCACCTTGCCTGCCTAAGGCACCAGATTGGCCTAATAAAAAGCTGAA